>NC_041397.2:221740809-221830809 GCF_900747795.2 Erpetoichthys calabaricus | reverse complement strand
TGAAGAAAAAGGATGAAGCTATAAGGTATGGCACAAAACAAAGGCATAAAATGACAAGGTGATCTATAAGGATGTGATGCAAAATGCTAGAAAAGCAACTGCAAAAGAGTAAGAGCCCAAGAGATGGGGATTTACAAGTGAGCTGCAAAATGAAAAATGAAAGTATGTTCATGTGTTTTGATGTGTTCAGGATTGTGAAGCAGAAAAAAAAAGAACGACACAATGTAGCAAATGTGAACTGCTTAAAAATACTGAAGGGAACTTTATTATTGACAGTAATGAAAATAAGGATATCTGAAAGAAGGACTTGGAGATCTTGATGAATGAGGAGTGCGAATGAGATAATGATGTTTGTTGTGAGACTGAGCTGCAAGTTTGTGAAAGAGGAGGTCACAAAGTGCTAAAATGAAAAGAATGAAGATATGCAAAGACATAGGTCCAACTTGGGACGGTCCTGGAGGTGTATGGTTGACAGACCTGTACAACATGATTATTTGTGAAGGAAGAATTTCTGAGGACTGGAAAAGAAGTATGCTCATTCTAGTATACAAAGGAAAGGGAAGGATGATTGATTGATGTGTGTTTGGCAAGTGATTTTGCATTTGGAGCAGCTAATGAAGGAGGGTGAGAGGGAAAAGAATCAGGGATCAGTTGAAAATTAGGAAACTGCATTTTGGTATAATGTCTAGGAACAGAACAATACAGTTATCCCTCCTCGATTGCGGGGGTTGCGTTCCAGAACCCCCTGCGAAAGGTGAAAATCCGCAAAGTAGAAACCATATGTTTATATGGTTATTTTTATATTGTCATGCTTGGATCACAGATTTGCACAGAAACACAGGAGGTTGTAGAGAGACAGGAACTTTATTCAAATACTGCAAACAAACATTTGTCTCTTTTTCAAAAGTTTAAACTGTGCTCCATGACAAGACAGAGATGACAGTTCCGTCTCACAATTAAAAGAATGCAAACATATCTTCCTCTTCAAAGGAGTGCGGGTCAGGAGCAGAGAATGTCAGAGAGAGAGAGAGTGAGAGAAAAAGCAAACAATCAAAAATCAATAGGGTTGTTTGGCTTATGTATGCGAAGCACCACCGTATAAAGCAGCTGCAAGGAAGAGAGCAATGTGAAAGTAGTCTTTCAGCATTTTTTAGAGGAGCGTCCATGTCCTCTAGGCCAGTGTGCAAACAGCCCCTCTGCTCACACCCCCTCCATCAGGAGCAGAGAATGTCAGAGAGAGACAGAGACAGAGAAAAACAAACAATCAAAAATCAATACGTGCCGTTCAAGATTTGAAGTATGCGAAGCACCGTGCGGGAAGCATGTCGCTTGACAAAGCCGGAAGGGAGCAATGTGAAGATAATCTTTCAGCATTTTTAGATGAGCGTCCGTATCGTCTAGGGGTGCGAACAGCCCCCCTGCTCACACCCCCTCCGTCAGGAGCAGAGAATGTCAGAGCAAGAGAGAGAGAAAAGTAAACAATCAAAAATCAATACGTGCTGTTTGATCTTTTAAGTATGCAAAGCACCGTGCAGGAAGCATAACGCTTGACAAAGCAGCCATATATAAGCCCAGCAAGGATGGCAGCAATGTGAAGGTAGTCTTTCAGCGTTTTTTAAGGAGCAGCCGTATCCTCTAGGGGTGCGAACAGCCCCCGTGCTCACAATATATTTCAGGAGTTTTATTTAATACGTAATACGCGCTCTGATTGGGTAGCTTCTCAGCCATCTGCCAATAGCATCCCTTGTATGAAATCAACTGGGCAAACCAACTGAGGAAGCATGTACCAGAAATTAAAAGATCCATTGTCCGCAGAAATCCACGAACCAACAAAAAATATGCGATATATATTTAAATATGCTTATATATAAAATCCGCGATAGAGTGAAGCCGCGAAAGTCCAAGCGCGATATAGCGAGGGATCACTGTACATCTTTTTAATCAGAAAAATGCACTGACAGAGTGCTGCGAGAGGTGGTAAGATGGGCACTGAAAAAGTTAGGTGTGAATTAATGGTTAAGGTCTGTGATAGTGTCAATGTATGAGGAAAAAACAAACAAATTGGAAAGCTAGTTAGAAAGTGAAAATCATGAAGGTATATGGAGGAAAGACCAAGGTGATGGATGGAGGCAATGAATGGTTGAGAGGTGCATGGACAAATTCCAGGTGCCGACCCAGGTTCTGGTTTCTACAAGAGCCTTTCTGGAACTGAAGGGAGAAGGTTATGAAAGCTGTGTGAGAAGTAGAATGCAAGAAGCAGCTAAAAAAGACAACATGCAACATAGCTAGAAAGAACTGAGATGAAAATGATCGGGTCAGGCAGATGTATGGGGTATCACAGAGTGAGAAGAAGACAAATACTGAATTAGGAGAAAATACTTGATGTGGAGGTGATAGCTGTTGTGCTTAGGAGAAAACAGTTAGGGTGCTCTGGGCATGTGGACTGAAAGGCAGATGATGATTGGGTGAAAAGGTTCACCAAGATGGAGAAGGACAGTAATGAAACCAAGAGGGAAGCCAAAGATGTTGATGGAGGGTGTGATAGATTATATGACAGGTCTCAATGCCAAAGGATGCCCAGGACTGCTCAAAGTGAAGAAAAAAAAAAGATTTGAGGAGGCATCTGATAAGCCTGGGAAAACCTCAAAAACGGGCATTAAACTAGGGATTATAAAGACGGAGAAAATTTAAACATACATGAAGTAATGAAAAATAAACCCAAAACAGAAACTAATAAAATGAATAATTGTTTTCTCTAATAACATTACTTCTGTATAGAGACCTTGAATAAAATGGCTTTTACCCTTTTACCTTTACATTGAACAATTAAGCCTTTGAATTAAAAATGTGTTTCTTAAAGGTAAATCATATTTTAGACTTTCATTGCTTGCATAAATGCAATATTAAATGAGAAGTAACAAACTGAAAATATTTTAAAATACTATCCTAAAATAATGTGAAAAAGGTAGGGTTTACAATAAAGTACAAAAAAATATATTCTTTTCATCACTACAAGTCTTGCTTACCGTGCAGCAGCCTGCAGACCCATTGCCCTGTGAACTTGGACCACCACAGAAACAGCACGGGATGACAATGCACCAGTCTTAGCCTGTTCATCTGTCTTTAGCACTTGCTTGTACTGTATGAAGATATCAATTAAACCTGAAAGGCAATAATATTAATGGAAATTGTTTTTGTGCATCTTAACTAGGATTATAATATAACAGAAGCAAATAATAAGATTAGTAAAATCAAAAAATATATAAATGTAAAGAGAAAATTTCAATAGTATAAAATATGATGATTTAGTTAGGAAAATGTATTATATTTAGTAAGTGGGTTAGCAATTTCCAGTGGTGGCGCAGTGGTTACTATTGTTGCTTCATAGCTGTAGAATTTCAGTTTCAACATGTGCTCTGTCTGTGGAGCTTACATGCTCTCCCTGAGTTTGTGTATTTTTCTCTGGAGACTTTTTATGTCAGGTTACCTGCCAACTCTGAATTGGCCCAGCATGAGTGAGTGTGAGATTGTGTATATGACTGTGTCTTACAATACACTGGTGTGCCCTCAAGGGTTGATTCCCACATTACCCTCAGTACTGCCATGATAGGAACCAACACCTTGCAGTACAGACTGCATAAATGAGTTAGAAGATAGATATGTGAATAAGAAAATATATAATAGATATAAAATTCTTAGATTAAGGGTATTCAAGTTCTTAAATGATAGAGGTGGGCCTTGCCAGCAAAAAATTAATTCATTAGACTAATCGCCAAGAAAGACGAAAAGTGAAATATGTGGATATTTTTTATTGCGATGTGTTTTTTCCATTGCAACATGGCAAAAATAAAGCACTCACCCACTAATGATACATACAAAGAAACAATTGAGCTATAGGTTCATGTTGGCAAACTATTCATAAAGACAAACTTACTTTTTTCCATTGTTGTCTGTTGTGGGTATTCAAGAGCATTTCTCAAAAATCATGCAAAATGATCCGTCTTTTGCATTAAAATACATCAAGCATGTAAATATATCAACTTGGTTGTTTAAAACAACACGGATGGTATTTAATTTTTTGTTTTTCAAATTCTGTTAAAGTTCTTTGTTTATTTGCCCCACTTGCATACATAGAGAAAATGACATCAATGTTTGTGAATTACATTAAGTAACTTCACTTTGCAACTTGTTTAACTACAAAAACATTTTTAAAGATACATGAAATTTAATAAAGACAAAACAATTAGACATGTGATTGATACAATTCACATCCATATTTTTCGTGTTAATGAAGCTGTCTTATATGGGAAACACAAAGTTGATCTTGTAATGGTTACTATGGACATTTTTTTGTAGAAATATTCTTTGTCCTCTAATGAATCAATCATTGTGGAGTAAGCTTATCAACACAGAATGCTTTAACGTGGTTATGATTTTCTTATTGTGTGAATTTAAAGCAAGGTACAAATATTTAAGATGATAGTTATCATAAGAAAATTGGAATAACAATCAGATTATGGACAGGATAAAAATTCAAGGATGCCTGCAGTACGATTCACAACCTGACCAAAGAAAATGGCTATGCATTTTCTTAAAAAGCCCTAAGCAATTCTCCTTTGGCTAAGCTCTCCTTCTCAGGGGTGAGGTTTGATTTGTCTTCAATTTTTTTTTTTGTTATAAATTGATCTATTTGTATGGAATGATTACAATAAAATTAATAAATAATACTAAAAAAAAAAAAGAAAATGGCTATGCATGATTAACAAAGAAATCTATATTAAACAGAGGGCATATAAAAAACCTAAACCATTGGTTGAAACCAATATCATAAAACTTTTTAGCAAAGACTTTTAATTTCTTTTGGACGAACTACTGTTATATAATATTGGAAACAGAAACTGGATAGCACTAATAAAAGAAGAACATTTACAATAAAAGAACCCATATGAAACTATATTAATAATATAAATACAGTTTCATAATTTAGTATGAATGAATCTGACAAACTAAGTATTTTCCAGAAATGATTTGCATTCTTTTAAAATGCACTTAAAAGCACCTTAAGCACTCACAAAATAATATGAAGATTTGTAAGCACCACCAATTTTAATAACCCTTTCCAAAACATGCCAGCATTAATACAATTTCCAGAGCAACTTGAATCTACAGTCTTCTTCCCCATTATTCCTCTGAACTGTACAAATCCATTAACACTTGCAGGCTAATTGAGGCTACATAGAATTGTCTGTAGGGAATCACAAAGGAAAGGAAAACATGCAATATAAGGTGGATATTTTTGTGTTATGTGTAGGATATGTAAACTGTATGTAAATTTTTTTATTAGCACTAAGTGCAAAAATGTACAATTACAGTACTTGTAAAAATACATGTAATTCAGAGTCTGGATTATGTAGTAATATTATTTTGAGTTACATATATTTATTGTACAAATAAAACAAAAAAAACTGCCATGCAAAAAAATTTGCCCCTTTCTGATTTCCTTTTATTATAAATTTTTGACAATGAATGACAAAATCTATTATTAGATGAGGTACATCTGAATGAATAAATTGTTCCTTTTAATTATATCATATATTGAATTTATATAAAGGTTTCCAACATCAACCAGCACTATGTGAAAAAGGTAGTTAACCACTTACACATAATTGCAGCCTAAGCTGCAATGAATATAACCAAACATTTCCTCCAAATTATTATTAATGATTAATATTTACGTGATGGAGTTATAGCTTACTCTTCCTACAAAACTGATTTCATTAAGAAAAATGAGTAGGTTTTCAAGCATGAATTGCTTATTGCTGACCCTGCCACAACATCTCTAAAGGGGAGGGTTTAGATATGGCCTCTTTTCTTTTCAGTCATTCTCATGTGTACTGACATTTGTTATTTGAATTATCATCTTGCTGCATGACCTAACTATGCTTCTGGGTTTGCTCTTCAAACCTCCATCTCTTTTAGTAAATAACATTCTTATTATGGAATGCTGTGTTTGTCTTCCACTGGACATAGGACCCATTTTGCCCAAACAAAATTCCCTCTTTTTGTCTCATCTGCCCACAGAACATTCTAACAAAAGGCTTGAGGATTAGCAAAGAGAGACGATCAGTTATGTTTTTCTTGATTACTGGTTTCTGCGTTGCTGCTCTCCAATGAAGTCGACTTTTACCCAGTGCGTTCTGATTCTGGATTCATGAATACTGACCTTTGCCAAGGCATAGCCTGTAGTTTTTATGACAAGTTAATTCTGAGTAATTTTGACAAGTGAGCCATTTCTGCGGAGAGTTGGTTCTGTCCTAGGTGTTTCCCATTTTAACTACAGTTTGGTTGACTGTCAGAGCCTTACACACACCAACTTATTTCTGATCAGTACAGGAATTTTCAAATGATCCTTTTAGTTGGGTTGACAAACTAGGGGTCAGTTTCTTTTAATAAATAAAAAAAACATTTTTTAGGTATTACTTATTCTAATGTATGACTTATCCAAATGTAATTATCTAAACCTTGTCCATTTTCTTTATGAACATTTTTTACATACCTGTAGGTTGAATGTGGCTATCACTGTCTGAGCTGTCTATTTTTGGAGTAAGGGGAAGACTAAAATTTTGAGCTCCAGAATTCTGATGTCTCTGCATGGTTACCATGGCACAAAGCTTGGACAAAGGGAGAATACCTCTGGCCACCACTTGTTCTCTTACATTAGGGTAATAATACCTGCAATATCAACAGTTACATATACAGTATTACTTACCAACAATGAACAGAGTTATTACCACCTTAAGTAAAATATCCAATGTATAAGCTGCATTTCTTTTACAGTTAATCTTATTATTGAGAGAGATGTAACATATGCATAGTTGGAACTATTCTACTAAAAATGTAAACAAATCAATGAAATACTATAAACAAAAAACATTTGATTCAGTGTCAATCAACAAAGGCAAATACATATGCAAGTACTCTGTTACTAGGCTCATAATTTTATTTTTTTAAAGCATTTAATTTATTATTATGGGTGAATTCCTATCCAGGTAAACTGCATCATTTTATCAAATTGGTTATACAGAGTTGTTATCCTTTATGTGCTATATGTTCATTAAGAAATTTATTCTATTTCTTCTGTTTACTTGCACTCATATCTATTTAAATGCTGCCAGGTTCTGATTAAAAAAACACAGATATTCAAGGGTAAGTATTCTGATTCCCTAGACTGTCTTTCTTTCCTTTAATATGATTTCTTTCTAGAACTATCTTGACATAACTAAGGCATCCAGTAACATGACAAAATTATTTTATGTACAGTCTTGCATTTTTAAAACCTTTCTAAATTATTTGTAATTTTATGTAGCTATTTAATTTAAAATTAAGTTGGTTTATACAAAAGTATAGTTGATACGGATGTATATTTTGTAGAAATGTAACATTGATATTTTTTACATTCAGTAAGATGCAGAAATAGTTTTAAAAACTAATTTTTCAAACTAAAGTATGTAACAGGTTCTTGCTAGGAGTACAACAGGAATAGAAACTTGCAGGTGCTCCATAGGTTTGGAATTGATTAAATGTATTTAAAACAACACTGACCACTGCTGCTTACCTTATTATTTGCACCTGTGTGTGCTGTTACAGGTATTTTTTAATGAAAAAGAATATATTACTTGATACCTTAACTAGCAAATAAATGAACATTAAACCCAAAAAATGATAAAGTGGTGCTACTTGGCATCAGCCTCTCTTGACAACAATGTTTTAGCTTTGTACCTAGATTCTGGTTTGCCCAAACATATTTGAAATTTCAAAGAGACTCATCCACTTATGACCCTCTCTGGATTTACCTCTACCCTCAATGACTCTAAAGTAGATGCATCTATTATACTACAACCTCTGTTCAACTGGAAGAACCCTGTATCACTTTCTAAATTTCAATATCTTAGGAAAACACTATTTTATCTGAAATTACAAAATAATAAAGGTATTATACAAACATTTGTCTCCCCTTCTATGAAAGAAACATTAAGTTTCAGTTAACAGAAGAATTTCAGCTTTTGGGCCTCTCTTTTTTATTCCTATCATTATTCTTAATTGGGGAAATTAGAATGATTATCAATATAAAATTGAAGTTTATCAAATAATTGTCAAAATACATTTTTGCCTTTTCAAAACTCCATAAAGATACACACTGCACACATTAAATGAATAGACTGAATCTTCAGACTGAAAATTAGCTAAACAATTTTGCTATACTTACTCCTACTAGCCATCACTGACAACCAAGTATACATTTAACATCCCCATCATTGATCAGTTTAGTTTTTGACAAGGACCAAATGAATGTAATGAAGAGACTTCATTACATATTGAGCACCAAACGTGCTGGTTAACACTTACCAACATGTAAACCACTTTAGGTTTTTTAAGCTAATTCTTTAAATAATTTGAACTGCATTGTGGGAATTACTTTAAATACACTAATTATTAATATATGAGTGAAAACATTTCACCACCCAAAAATGAATCTCATGTTTTATGTGGTTATTACTACTAACATGCATCATACAATATCAGCACTATTGCCTTATGATCAGTTTACAGTTCCCTTTATTACCCATCAGCTTGTTGACAAATAATAGTTACTAAAGAAATAAACCATTAATTTTCTAATCCCAATAATTCTAAACCAGGCAGTAGAGCAGCAGCATCAAATGCAAGACTACTATAATTAGGACACAAGTATATTGGACAGCACAGTTGTCCAAGGGTAAATATTGCAAACTATATGATGCATAGGAAAGGTTCACGTATGAACTGAGGACACTGGAGGTATGCGTTTCTAAGTCACTATACAACAATAAATTTCTTTACTTTAAAACAATAAAATACCCAGTTTAGAAATATGAAAAAAACAAGGAAAATATACTTATTTCAAAGACAAACTCAGGTAAACCCAGAATTAAACACTAAAATAGAACCTAGGTTAACACTGAAAAACTGAATGCATCAGGAGTGAAATCAGTCTAGCAAGACATTCATGGTAGGAATATGTGAGAAGAAATTACTTAAACTACAGTATTGTTTCTAATTTTTTTAAATAATGCTACTGTTTAGTATACTATTAATAATATTATACTTGATTTCTATCTCACAAATGATTAAACAAACAGCTAAAATAGAATATGGACAGTCATGAGCCCACCTGCTAAATGACAGATAATCTTAAATTGGGAAGTCATGCACAAATAATTTTTGTTTGATTAAGTACTAATATAATCTTGTCATGAGCCAGAACAGTGTATTTTCAAAAAATAAAACTGGTGGCGCATCTAATTTAGCATGTCAGTTATAAATTCTACAATATAATTTATCCACGTAAAAACAAACAACTGGAAAAATTTTACCTGCACCACACTTCAAAGTTGATGGCACCACCTCCTGATAATCCCTGGCTGGAGCAAGCACTGAGCAGTAGTCTTTGCACTGGGACTTCTGCAGGTGTTACAAGACAGTGAGTCTGGCAGTCATTGAAAACAGGGTCTGGCACACACAATGTTGTAGTGGTTCGATATGGGTGCAAATGTACTGCTGTGGAAAACATAGTTTGCAATTTATAATTTTAGAAGATTAGATCAGAAATGATCATCATATACAGTATAGGATTTTAATTCAATCAAGGATATTACATTCTACACAAATTTTTGGTTTATATTACAAAAGTATAAACACTTATATTACAAAAGTCTTAATATCCCTATTGAAATTTCACTTAATGTAAAATCTGAAATTTAATGAAATCATGGAAGACCTTTGCCCACATTGAATAAAACCTTGTAAAAAATACTTTGAACTGAAAAATAAATAAGTAATTTTTATGAAAGTAAAAATCTCATACGTGTGCATGGTAGAAGTGGAAAAAAAACTGTTAAGAGTTCTTAAATATTTTTCTTTGAAATATATGATCAACACATTGAGCACAAGTATCAGAACTTTTTTTTCCCCATATTCTGTGCCATCTGTAGGCACAAAAGAAGCAGGTGAAAAAAATCACCTTTGTACAGAATTAGGAATGTAACTGGTTACAAATGGTGTGTAAAGTTACACAGTCATTTATTGATTGCTCTTTAACTTTTGTTTTTCCTAAAAATGATCCATGTTTTTTTACACAAATATTGTAGGTAACAAGATCTTATTAAAGGTGAAAAAATCTGATTCAATATTTCTTAAATTTTGCCTTAGCATCAACAAAGCTGACATTTTAAACAAAAGTGTACAGACTTTTGACATACAGTATATATATATACTAAATGCACGTTTCTTTTTCACTATTACATATGCAGTTGCTATTTTTCTGTGCAAAATTAAGTAATGTGTGGTGTATACGTTTGTGTTTTGTGTTAAAATATTAATTAATAGGCCATTGACATTAAGACTCTCAAGGAAAGTCTCCCATTTGTAAGTATTGTGGAGACAGAATTTACTAATCTAATTTTTCCCATAAGCAGCATCCCTCCCTATATTTCATATGTAAATGTGGGAACAAACTCAATATGCAAGAAATGTTTTACTTTTGTCATTCTCATTATTATGTGATAGGTTATAAGAACATGAGTACATAAATAAAATAAGTGGAAAATGAGCCTGGATTTAAATATGTGTGTAATTTCAATTATTTAATGTAGGACTGGAGCAATAATAAAAAAGACCAAAAGACTAGATGCAAAAATGCTAGCGGTACCGCATTTACTTACTGTATTATATACCATAAATCCTTTGCTTTAAAGGCTGAACTTGATGCTACTTTACAGACTGCTAAAAGCAGCATAAAGAAAAACATTTAAACTCAAGTTTATTAGCGATGTTGTATAGAGATTTTAGATATAACCATGATATGCTACTAAAATCAGGTTGTTTTTGCATAGAAAATTACTAAACTGCTGACCATTTAAACTTAGAAACAAATATGTGAATATTTTTATTTTACTCATACTAAATGGCTTAGATGATTACATGTTGGCTGCAAGTTGCTACTGAGAGCTCTCTGTTGTCAAAAACTGGCTTCAGATAGTATGCATGATCTTAACTGTATAAGATGATAGCTTCTGCCCTCAGATATCTGAAAACAAAACTACAATCAAAATAGCTACTTTTGGAAAGTTTGTATTTATCTATCTGGAGTAAAATCTTTAACTAAACTCCCCAAAATATTTTAGAATAATATTAAAATAATTTTATAACACAGAAACTAAATTCTTGTAAATCACATTTTACAAGAAAAGGTCACCTGGTTTAGAAGTTTTACTCAAAGCAGTTGTTATTATTCAAGTTTGTATCAGTTCCACCCTGAAACACCTAGCAGTGGGTTAAAGAATAACATGAGACATAAAAATGCCAACTATTTAAATAGTTTAGAAATATATACTTTGTCTTCTTTCTCCATATGACTAAGGAGAGGAACCACACAGAGTTATACAAAAATATTTTTCTTTTGGCCAGACATTTGTTAAATTCTTTATTCATGCTTGTTGTTACTAGCTTTTAAAACAATAAAATTTATTTAAACTTGTAATGGAAAATTTATGTTATGTTTTCATGTCACTCAGAGTGATTTATAACCTTGATTTACAACCCCTTTTCATCATATTTTAAATGTGAAAATAACTGAAGTTTACAGTTAGCCATTCTCCAATGGTAAATTCCATTGAATGGCAGAGTTTGGATTATGACATTTGTGAACATGTACATGTACACAATAACTTTAAAGCCAATACTGACTTGGGAAGTGTCAGCCAAAAGAATCGCTGCTATTAAGAGACAGTCCTTTTGATATATTACTAGCAAATTTCCAATCAATTAACAGAAAAATAATAAGAACATTCCAATAAAAATATTGCATTAACAGAAACTATGATTTACCTGCTTCCAAAATGTGAGAGTCCATTTCTGGGTCCTGGGTTGGAAAATAGTATTGAACATAGCAGTCTGCTTCTCCCCAGACAGTTGATTGTAGTGGTATTAGTCCTTTTACTTTTTCTACTTTAATTTCAAATACATGTTCCCTGCTTGATGTTTCCTTTCTATCAATCTGTGTGGAAAAAGGATTACTATAGTTCATATTAAGATATAAACTAATATATATTGTTCTTAAAAAAATAATATTTGTTTAATGACATACTGTTCCTGATTTCTAGCCTAATTTCTGCTAGTTTATTTCACGACAGCTTCTTAATCAGAAGCCAGGTATGTTTAAGCCTGTATCTCATTTTCATCTTTTTCTTCTGACAGCTGTGCTCAAACGTTGGAATGTGTAAGATTATCTTAAAATTGTTATTCAGCTACTTACATGCATTTTCTTGACTTTGTCATGATTCTGTCAATTCAGAAATGTCCAATAATAACTGCCCACCCAAAAAAGAAATGTGCAAATTTATTTCTTGAGTTGAAGCAATTGTGTATATACTTACTTACTATACTTACACTATAAAAAATGCAAATCACCCCAATTTACATTAACCATTTGAATGGAAAATACTGCACAATTCAATTTGTTTCTGTTTTAAAATAATTAACACCTGTACAGCAAAATCTTGAAAAGAAATAGTAAACTTACAAAACGCTTTTGTGAGATAAAGGACAATAGAATATATGCTGGTAAATGTTTAAGTATGTGTACAATTTTTGATTTAGAACTAAGTACATAAGTACATAAACACCTGAAATAAAGTAAAATATTAAAAATAAAACTGTCTCTAACAATGCACTGATCACTCCTTAAAATGAAATGTAGGTATTACTGTCTTCCACTAGTGTAAAGACAGAGAAACTCAGAGACTTACTACTTTACTTTAGACTTACTTACTTACTTTAATTTTACTAAACTTCCTGTTACATATTGACTCTATAAAAAGAACCACAATACAAAAAAAGATGTGGTTGTAACAAAATAACCTGCTAAAAAAAGATACATTGAACTAAGTATATGGACAGGTAAATCATTGATTAACCTCCTTGGTGGTAACCCCAAGCATCTCGCAAATCTAAGTAAAATGGTTATACCCGAGTGTCTCTGCTGACATCTAATGGATTAAATAATATTATGTTGCAAAGAAACCATGAATATTTCTATGTGTTTTGAAACTCTATGGTAACTCATCAATATCCACAAGTGGGGGGGGAGCCTTCAACAACAAATACACAATGACAAGCAAACCAAAAGCTGTAAAGCCAGTTGCAGAACAAACTGAGACTGAACCATTAGTTGAATCAAGTGATAGTGATATTGATGTAAATTGGTCATTATACGTTGACATTGATAGTGAAACCAATGCATAGGGAACTCTACAACCAAATCGCTATAATATGCCTGCATGAAACTTCAGTGGCTCAAAAATGTAAATGGTTGCAATTAAATGGAAGGAAATAAAAAGACTGGTGGCCTCCCAAGCACAGTTCCCAATGCAGCAACTGTCAATGCTCATGTTAGGGGAAATGTGGAAGTCACTAAATCTTGCACAGTGACTCCCTACAATAACCCAATGGGCAGCAACAATCATGCGCAAGGAATAGAAAAAAATATTATCAGAAAAATTAGCAAAAACACATTTCTACTATTCCATTTGCAATACTGGGCACTGGTAACTATTTCCAAAACATATCACATGAAGGACGTCTATTAAATTTGCATCAGTACAGCACTGGATATTAGACATAACTTTCCTACTGTATTTACATAGACACTTTGGTATTAACATGTTTCTATTACACATAACACTTTTTCTTGTTGAAAAAAAATCAACATTAACACACTTACCATTGATGGAGTGTTAGGCAACTGGTCTAAGAAATGAGAAGGTCTTTTAATTACATAGTCTGGTGCCTCTTCTTCAGTTTTTAAACGCTGTAATGATATAATTTGCTCCCCTGAGCCCATAGCTAACAGGACTCTTAGACTGCCTCGACTACAGCCAGCAAAAACATCAATAACTGGCATATAACTGTCTACTCCAACTACTGGATACTGAGCCTGAAGTAGGAGATGGCGAACCTTGGGGTCTCTGGAATGAACAAAATAAGATATCCAAAAATATGTTTTTTTACTGATGAGAAAAAGCAATTGATATGAAGATATGCCTATTATAACTTTATACACTACCAATTTCTATGTTTATAGTAAGAATGGCTTTGAAAAATGTTTCATCTCATTACTCTGTGACATTTCGCTGCATTTTAATTTTTGACTAGTTTTGATATAACAAATGGCATAATAAAAGAAATAATACAAACCTAAAAGACATGTAAAACTGATGCAGAGGGAGTTTAGTCAAGCCAAGCAGAGTATCCTGACTTGTGCCAGAACCTTTTTTCCACACCTCAATCACCATCACATTATTCTTCATTCTCTCCAAAAGTCTTGGAGATATGGTTAGTGGGGTCACCTAAAATAATAACCAGGAGGTCAATGGACACACTAGAATCTAATACATAGAACATGTAAAACAGATAAGGACATTGACAACAGTGAAAAGTGGTCCTTAAAGTCATTTTCAAGTGAAATCGCATAATGGGTGCATTTCAACTCATAAATCAAATAAAAATTATCCATGTATTTACCTGCAGGAAACTGAAAGCTGGTTGACTTTGACCCCATATCACAGGGGATCTAGTGACTTCTTCTGTGCCAAAAAACTTGCAATTCAAATAAACATTATAGGGCTTCATTGACCCTGAAGAAAAATCCTTTCCCTCTGGAACCATCAACAAGACATGAAACAAAGTGTCATCTTCTTCGCAGTCATAGTTGACTTGCTGACATAAACTGTAGTCTTTTTGTGTATCTGTTGCTTGTATCACATTTTTTCTTGGTTCTTCATTTAGAATTTGAGGACTGTCCATGTGTACTTGCATTTTTGGAGAACTAGGTTGGGTACTGTAGCCAGTGACACCATCAGAGATATAATACTGTCTTTTTTTATAATCCACTTGAAGAAATTCATTTTGCTGGGCACCACTTGCATCACACAGTTTTGACTTGTCTGGTCCTGTGGTGCCGGAATTAACTAGTTGTAAATCTTTATTTTCCTTATTTAGCTCAATATAAACCTTTAAATTAGAGCAAAACACAAAATAAATAATCTCAGCACAATTCATTTTACATTATACAAACATCTCAAGTGGGTAGTGAACTCTAAAAAAATATTATTATAACCCTGTTATCCCATATTTTACCTTGACTCTGGGCCCAAAACTAGGGTTAAGGTCCCATGCATAGTTATACTATTAGTAACAGTTAATCAAATTTCTATGGTTCTTATTTATTTTCAGGGCTTAGAGAACCTGTTCATGATATGTGTTAAGATCACTAAGAAGTATGGAAGACAGCTCACATAAGACAGTAAAGTGCAGACATTTGCCAAGATTTGTTACATGAAAGGAGTTGCAAACTATTATTTTTCTTTCATTTGCCAAATCATAAATTTCAGGCATAAAAAAACAGTGATAACCTTGCTGGCCAAACAAAATTATTTGGCACAACTTATGCATCTGTCTGATAAATGTTATGCTGTTATAAGAGTTATGAGGATACAGTGGTTACAATGAGCAGAAACTAATTCACATAGGAAGTAAGCTTCTCTGTGGCCTATCCTAATCTTAGTTACAATGCTAGTTTTCAATAAAAGGGCAGTTCAGCAGGAAAGCCTAACTCCTTCAAATCTCCCAATCTTCTCAAATATCATACAAAAAAATGAAGCACTACAAATTT
Organism: Erpetoichthys calabaricus; assembly: GCF_900747795.2. Classification (NCBI taxonomy): domain Eukaryota; kingdom Metazoa; phylum Chordata; class Cladistia; order Polypteriformes; family Polypteridae; genus Erpetoichthys; species Erpetoichthys calabaricus. The sequence continues at coordinate 221,815,040 of NC_041397.2, read as the reverse complement.
AGATTTATTCTTTAAAGCTGATATATATATATGTGTGTGTGTTTTAATATGTATATTTTTAAATTTTGCCCTATTCATAGCACAGAAACACCCCTAACTGGTATTAATAACTTACTAATATCCTTCTGACGTAACAATAACTACTGCTATTATTCTCTTAGAGAAAAAGGCTACTACATTTGACAAAAATGTATTTGCATTCTGTAAAACTTTTTTTGTAAACATTAAAAAAAATAACTCTCAATGACAGATTCTTCACCCCCCCCCCCCTTGATAAGAACAAAGATTTTAGTATAAGGCTGTGGGCGGTACGGTGGCACAGTGGTAGCGCTGCTGCCTCGCAGTAAGGAGACCTGGGTTCGCTTCCCGGGTCCTCCCTACGTGGACTTTGCATGTTCTCCCTGTGTCTACGTGGGCTTCCTCCGGGTGCTCCGGTTTCCTCCCACAGTCTAATGACATACAGGTTAGGTGTATTGGCGGTCCTAAATTATGCTTGGTGTGTGGGTGTGTGTGCCCTGTGGTGGGCTGGCATCCTGCCCGGGGTTTGTTTCCTGCCTTGCGCCTTGTGTTGGCTGGGATTGGCTCCAGCAGACCCCCGTGACCCTGTAGTTTGGATATAGCAGGTTGGATAATGAATGGATGGATAGTATAAGGCTGCAACATAAGATGATGTGTAAAAAGTTAAGGGGTCTGAATAATTTCTGAAGGCACTGCAATATGACAATCATTGTCTATGGATTTTGTATATTTTTACTTTAGCACTACTATATCATTGGTACTCTATATCAGCTTCTGGACTATAAATGTTTTTCCTCTCTATCCCTTTACTCTCTAGGGTGCATAATTGAGGGACGACTGAGAATTTTGAATATACCACACAATACAGGAAAACAAAGTCATAAATAGCTCTGTTTAAATTGTGTCCCTTTAGCAAACTACACATAAATATTCTGGATTCTCACTAGCTCCATATTTACTGTACAGTGTTCCATGAGACTTCTGCTACCCTTCTTCCTCTTTTTATTACTCCATTTTAAGGTTTTGATTCATACTGCATTTACATTTTTGTCTATTTCAACTCTGCACAAATTGTTAAATCACAGAACCAAGCCAATCTGAGCTAACAGTGCTGCAAATTTTTCCATTTGCATTGTTTATCCTTGCAATGAGATATAAAGCAAGTGAGAAGCATAAAGTATTACAAACCTTCTGTACTTTTACTGTTTACAGAGTCATTTAGAACTTGTTTAGTGGTAACGGTACATACTGATGTCCACAAAGTAAATATATCATTTATTTTCTTTTATCTATACCTAGTGTTACTTACCATTAACAAAATGTGTGTGACAAAAGAAGAAGGAAAAATAAACTAATTCAATTTGACAGAATATTGCCAATGTAGTGACTATACAATAGGCTGGTATATTTATCTTTTTTTGCACATTTGATTTTGAGCTTTGTACAGTGTGACCCTTTTGTTGAAAGGGTTTCTTGTCAGTCTACCAAATGAAAATCTTAAGTGAAAGGCTATTATGGGTGGTACAAGCAGGCTGATAAACTGACAAGATGATAAGGATGCTACCACTTTTTGTAGAAAAACTGAGTCTTCAGTGTAGTAACAGTTAACATGACTTCTATGTAATTTCCAGCTTTATTGAGAAATTGATACAAAAAATATTGTGTTGGGGTAGTATAAAAAAAATAGACTTTTACATTCTTTCAGTAAATGAATATGCCTATTTCAATACAAAGTTATGGGGAACTAAAGTCTCTCCCAGTATTAGTGGGTGTGGGGCACAAGCCTACTATGGACACAGTGCCAGTCCTTCACAAAGAAGGATGGATAGATGGAAGGATGAATAGACAACTCATTCACTCACTCATTCACAATTTAGAGCTTTCATTCCAGTGAACCTAAAAGGGTTTGAGGATACAGAAGTAAACTAGAGTAAACTTGAGCACCACAGAAAACAAGCCAAGTCTATACAAAACATATTTGGACCAAGAATTGAGCGCACAGTTCTGGAGTTGTGAGGTATAAACTCTTACTACTGTAGCACCAAGCACACCACAATGCAAAACATGTTCCACAGGTGCCAGACTATAGCCATTATATTTTACTGGAGTTTAAAAATGAAATATATTCTGAAGTCTTAATACTGTTGTTCCTTACCGTCAAAGAACCAAAATGCTGCTTTTCACTGTCTTCCATCAACCCTACAATAGTCAGCTCAGATGATAAACGCAACAGTTCAGACTGCATGACATCCCGTAATGGAAAATATGCTTTCCCGAAAGGAACAGGCTATTGAAAGAAGGCAGGGAGGTAAAAGATATTATAATATTTTTTTTGTTTTCCTCACTGTTTTGGTTTACTGCCAGTCAATAAATAGCATAATACAATTTTAATGATGTTGTTTCTGTCTAGAAATCTTTGGTATAATGTCTCTTCAGAAAATCTATGCCATAACTACAAAAAATGTGTCTTTCCAGTACATCTTTTTCTTAAATTCTGGGTCCTTCTAATCAATGCTTTTTAAACCATGTTGAAACATTCTTAAAACATGTTTTCACTTTGCCATTATGGGTTATTGAGTTTAGACCGATGGGCAAAAAATGGCAGTTTTATCCATTTAAAATGAATTCTACAAAACAATAAAGTGTGCAGAAAGTGAATGCTTTCTGAATCCACTGCAGTTGTGAGTGTACAGATACAAAACAAGAAAAACTGTTAGCCTGCAGTACTCCAATTTCAAAAAATGTGTATAAACAATTTCACTGTATTCTGATATTGCAGGTTTCCTTGGAAAATTGTTTCAACTAAATACACCAAACAAATTATAAAACAAAACAAAATTAAATAAATAAATAAAAAAAGAAAACTAAAACTCTACCTTTTTTTGAGTACTTTTCCTTGCATATATTTTGAATTCCAAATCTGTGTTCCACCACTGTTCAATTACTAAACCACTGAAATGTACAGGATAGTTGGAGCGATGCTGAAATTTTACCACTACAAAAACGTAAACAATAATGTACAAATTATGGTTATGATTTTGTGATTTTTATTAATTGGTGTTTAAATTAAAGAGTCTGCATATTAGTACCTCCTCCAACAATTTTGCTAGAGACTGCTCGTGTCACTTCCGTAGCCATTGCAGCTCTTCCAGTTTCACCTTTGGAAGATGTGTTTGGAAAGTGATACTCCACAAAATAAGTGCTAAGGAAACAAGCAATAATCAGAAGGCTATTTTAAAGCATAACAGGTCAGCTAATGTTATGGGCATTGTGGCAGTAACACCATTATAATACTTTAACTATATACAGGTTAGTTGTTTAATTTCAAAGTCTATGTATATTCCACTTTCTACTAATTGATTGTAAATGATTTATAATTTTAGTAATTAAACTAAATATTTAATTAAATACACAATCAATTATTATCAATTTATCATTTTAATAAGCATCAAAAAATAACAATATCACAATCAATCTTTTTTTTTTCTAAGCAGTAATTAAGAAAAATACCATTTTCGGGCAGATCGAGGCCTTGGTGGTTTTCCTTTTTGAGCCTTTTGTAATGGTGTGGACTGATCACTATCTGGAGGAATTTTCAAATTTTCAATGGTTAACCTTGCAAGAGAAATCTGACCCAGACTGGCTAACTGCTCAACACTAAGATCAACTGAAGATCTTGGCTCTGCTTCCTTGGTAGCAATTATTGATCTGGTTACAAAATGAAATGTAATTATATGTTAGAATAAAAATTACATATTCAATATAACTGAAACATACAGAATCACAGTTTGAATAAGTTACAATTTATAATAGAGGCAAGTAAACAGACAACAGATAATATATTACTCACATTAGACTTATGTATTTGGTCATTTAATACTATAAATTAACAGTCTCTTGGTTATTCAGATAGGATTGACTTTAACAGTAGTGTGAAATGTACATGATACAGTAAAAACATTATTTACATGTGCAACCAACATTCAACATCACCATTCCCCAGTGCAATAATCATCAAGAATGTATTAAAATACACAGCTGCATTTTATTTAATAGAAAACAAAAATCAACTTAAAGGATGTTCTCCTTACCCCTACCTGAAATGTTGTAGGGAAAAATCCTTGAGGAATACTCAAGTATAATGGGCATGTCAATGAATTCACCACTAGATTGAAGGACTGTTTGTTTTCTCTTCAAGCCATACTCAGTTAATGGTCACTAACATCATAAACAACTCTTAAGCTACAGTTACCTGATTTTACCAGTTCTTTCACTACACCCTACATTGGGATGATTATCTTCAAAAGGGTTGAATCTGCTTGTATTTTCTGTATTCATTATTTATGGCTGTATATTTTGTCTAATATTTTTAACACTTAGTGTTGGATTTATTGCCTGACTTAATTAATTACTCATGACTATAAATTTGAACACAAGTATGCATGTAATGGAAGGGCATATTTTCTAGTGTTGGTTTCTGCCTTGGATCTGATGCTACTGAGATAGGCTCTGGATTAAGGCAAAAAGGTAGGTGGAGAGATCATAAATGTATGTCAGTGTTTAACATTACACTAACACCATCTCAAAATTTGCAACATATTTTATTTCATAAAACACTTCTCACATCTGCATTAAATGTTTTACTCTAAAGATTATAAACAGTAAAGCTGATGCCTCTATAGGGTGACAGATTTCATTTGTTATTAGTTTACATTTCATATTCTTGCCTGAAGCATTTTGTTGAGTGAGCAAAATGTGGATGTATCTTGGCAATCTTTAGTGCACTTGTATTTGGTTATACAGAAAGAGATATTACTGTGATTCTTCCAAAAGATATTCACACATGGGGATCTTGAAAACAAACTAGACCTAAAAATCACTACATTTTGGAACATATTTTGAGCCTGAAAGAGAGAGACAGGAAGGAGCGGAAAATTGTATCCTGAACACCATGAATTAAACTGGTTGCTTAGTGTGGTATCTTGGGCCACAGATCTCTAGGAACAGTTAAGAAATCAGTTAAGGAATTAAGAAACCACAACACTGAGATCACAATGAAGGGGGTAACAGATACAGTATTTGTGTCATGACAACTGAATGCAATACTATTAGCACAGTACTGTATACTCTTGTTTATGATAAATACTTTAATGGTGCGTTTCTATAACGGCCATTTTTAATATTCCTATTTTGTTATTATCTAATGCTGCTTCATTATGTAATTACAAGTAGGAAAATAATTACTAGTGCAAATACAATTGCACTTGTTACAGTACAATACATACAGAAAAAGGAAATTGAAGCTAAATTAGGTCATGTTTTAGTACCAATGCAAGCTTTCATACTCCTCATTAAACATGACATCAAAAGAAATCCATGTATGTACTAAACTGTGAACTAAGCAATTGGTCAAGTATTGGGTAACATTGTTTGCATATATAAAATATAATGTATGTCCTTTTGGTAGGTACAATGTTTGTTGTACAATAGAAACAGTGAAATGAAAATGAAACACAGGACTGAAATGTAGGTCCTTGGAACCTGTAAGATAGCAGCAATAATCCCTTCATCAATGAGACAGCAAAAAGCTCAAAAATCACATATACATATTGACCAAGGGCTCAATAAAACAAAGGAAGAAAAGTTTTTAGAAACAAGCAAAAAGCTATTAATACTTATAAAAATTCATGACAAATTACTTTAACCAATAATAATAAGAAAACACAGAAATACCTAGTATGAAGCACAACTCATGTATGTAGACAGCCATATTTTTTAAACTTAGAGACCTAAACATTTCACATTACATTTAAGGGATAAAAAATAAATTTTCAAGGGGTTTATCTTTAGCTTTAAAAACATTACATACAAATGATATATTCTTGCATTTTGGGGAAGTTTGTTATACCATAGGTATATTTGTTTAATTGATTAATAAAAAATCTAAATTAACTGAATTGAATTATTATTATTATTAGAGTTTATTGAATTCACAAAAAATAAATAGGTCAATTTACCTTTGCTCCCTTGCAGTCTTTAACTTGGTAGAAACCTCACTAAGCTCATCTGGAGTTTCCTTTCTTGCCACATGATTTAGAACAACAGATTGTTCTGCTTCACCTTCACTGCTTAAATCAGTACCACTAGTATCAGACTTCTGCAAAATGGGAGGAAAAAATGAAACACATAACTTGGAAAAAAAATGGAAAAATTCTAAAAATAAATCTTTTTTTCACTTACAGGAAGATTATAGAATAGTTTCTCTAGCAAGCTCTCATCATAAAGAGGATTACTTGGTTCACAGTCATTATAAATACTACTGGCACAAGATATAGAGTCAGGTGGAGAGGCAGTTTCATCCCAGCAGTTTAAAGTAGGCGAACTTACACTAAAAAAAAGAGAACACTATGAACACACAAGTATTATTACAATATATATTAATATTTAAATCTAACCAAAAACGCAGATAAAGAGTGCAAGTTCAAACTTAAACAAAAATGTTTTGTGTCATTGCCAAACTGACTTTCAGTACATTTTAACATGAGTATATAAATTTACATATGGGCGAGGTGTTTATTTTTTTTAAAAGAATTAAAAAGATAAAAAGTACTAAGTATACTAAAACATTTTCACATGTACCATATACATATTTAAGTATTCTTGTTCCATATCTCCTCTAACAAAGCAGCTAAACAGAAACAACATAACATCTTATATTTAACTTCAAAAAAGCTGAGATCTTCTTTTCAATATGGTTCAAAACTGGCAAAGGCATTTATATTGCTAAAGCCTTTATCAGTGCCTAATGACAAAATAGAAAAAAAAAGTAAGATTTTAAAGGGATTTTTTAGTGAAGACAAAAATGAAACCTGTTCACAACACATTTTCAGTGTAATTAGGATAACCAAAACAAAGACCACTGCACTTTTAAAATGTTAAAAAAGGGAAAAGAACAAAAAAAAAAAAATCAATGTATCTCTGTATATTGAATAATTGTATTTATTAATTGCAACAAAGTAATAATAATAATAATAATAATAAATTTTATTAAATTGCACTTTATATTTTAGCAATCTCAAAGTGCTACAAAGTAAAAATAAAGTAATAAAACAAGAAAATCTATAAATACTTTAACAAAATGTCTTTCTAAAAAGATGAGTTTTTAGATTTCGTTTAAAAGCATCAGTCGACTATGGGGCTCTCACGTAGTCAGGGAGGGCATACATACAGTAATATTTTTACTAAGAAAAGGCTCTTTTGTTGACAATTTAGATAATTCAAACTAAACATAAAATGACACTGATATTCTCAACGCATATGCTAAAATGAATAGGAATATAAATCACTGATTTAATGTACCCAGAAATGTTCAATTTTTTATCAATGCAAAAAGGAATCATATATAACTATTACTTAATGGGAGAGGGGGAGTTGGAGTTGTTCTAGGTGGTTATGGAGGCTAACCAGTGTCACAGCGTGATAATTGTGTTCTTTAGATCCCAAATATAAAACACCATCTGAGGCAGGCTTGCGCCAAGCCCAGTATGACAACTGCAAATTGCAAATTAATGGATTGGTACAGAAGTTATTTACCCATACAAAATAAAAAAATAGGAAAAATGCATAAAAAGAGGGAAAGAGAGACAGAGAAACAGAATATTGAAAAAGTATCAATACTGCAAATACAAAAATTAAAGAAAAAAGTAATAGATATCAACATATTGTAAACTAAAAAAGAAATTGACTTAAATAGCCAAAACTTTTCAAACTGAATGACTGAGAGTACCGCCTAGTGCAGAAACAAATTTTTCTCCACTCCTTTCAAGTAACATGTATAGAAGTTTTTACCTGCCCAAAAGCAAGTGAATGGCTCTGTTTTCAATGTCTGTGGGCAATTCTTTGTCTGGATAATTTGACAAAGGCAACACATTTGAGTTTGTAGCATTATTCTTGGATTCAAGTAGGTTTTTAAACAAATTCCCTGATGATACCACATGGCCTCTATAATGCAAAGAGAGAAAGTGAAAGATACTATTAAGCATAACAACAAGGTGTTGTGACATAGTTAAACCATGCAAGATCTATAGATTAACTATAAACATGAAAGCAAAAAATGTCTAAGGAAAGTTAACATTTTAAATTATATGAAGACCACTGATATAAGTAACAATGCATACTGTAAATTGTACACTTTGTAATATACACACTACCTGTCACAAGCTTTAGAACACCTCAGTTTTTCAACATTTTCTTCAAATTTTAGCAGTTGATATGCAATGAATGACTTAAAATTGTGAAAAGGTAAGCAATAAACTGCTAGAGGTTTCAATTTAAAATTTAGTATGGCAAAAACTGAAAGATTCAAGATTCAGGATTCAAGAGTTTATTTGTTGCCTCAGGAGATAAAGGCACTGCCTTGCTTTCTTGAGTTTATGTGTACTGGGAACATATCATGTCCTAAGCGATGTGCACACCCAGGTATCTGAAGCTGCTCACCCTCTCAATAGGACCTCCGTTTATACTGATAGGGCTGTAGATCTGCTACTGCTTCCACCTAAAATCCATCACTAGCTCCTTGGTCTTGGAAACATTTAGGGAGAGGTTATGCGCCTGCCACTGTGCTTCCAGGTTCACTACCTCATCCAGATATGCCTCTTTGTCATTGTTGGAAATGAGGCCCAAGACCACTGTGTCACCAGCAAACTTAACAATCATGTTGGAGCTGTGCTTGGCCACACAATTGTGTGTGCAAAGGGAGTACAGCTGAGGACTCAGTACACAGCCTTGTGGTACGTCTGTGTTGACAGTGATAGTGTTGGAAAAGCAGTTGCCCACCCTCACCAGCTAAGGTCTGCAGTTAGAAAGTCCACCACCCAGTCACAGAGTGGATATTCAGTCCGAGGTCTTTTGTTTTACTTTATTAATCCCTGAGGGGAAATTCTCTTTTTCACATACCCCAACTTACTCAGGGTAAATGCAGGGTCAGCTATTTGTACAGCACCCCTGGAGCAATTGCAGTTAAGGGCCTTGCTCAAGGGCCCACTGAAGTAGCATTCCTTCTGTCACTGCCGGGATTCGAACCTTCGAGTTACCAACCCAGATCCTTTAGGCACAAAACCACCAATCCAGTCTTTAAGCTTTGTGGCCAATAAGTGGGGGACAATGGTGTTAAAGGCTGAGCTGTAGTCTATAAACAACAATCTTACATAATTCCCCTTGTTGTTGTCTATGTGGAACACAGAGGTGTGCAGAATATGCAAGATGGACTGGGATATCCTGCGAGGATCATATAGTGAGAACATTGAGGAGGTTGTTGACTGCACTACCAACTACATCAACTTCCGTATGGACATTGTAGTTCCAGTAAGAACAGTACGCTGCTATGCTAACAACAAGCCATGGATTACAAGTGACATTAAGGGCCTTTTGAACCAGAAGAAAAGGGCTTTTAAAGGCGGTGATCAGCATGAGCTCAAGCACGTGCAGAAGGAACTCCGAGTCCAGCTCAGGGTGGTGAAGGAGCAGTACAGGAGAAAGCTGGAGCAGAAGTTGCAGAATAACAGCATGAAGGAAGTGTGGGATGGGATGAAGATCATCACTGGCTGCAGCTCGAAGTGGGGTGCCACCATCGAGAGAGACGTGGAGAGAGCAAACCAGATGAACAACTTTTTTAACAGGTTTGACAAACCTAACCCACTCTAACCTCGGAGTACTGCACCCTCCACCCATCCTTCTGCTGATACCAGCATAGGTGAGAGTTTACCCCAACCCACAATTACAGCAGCCCAGGTAAGCAGAGAGCTGAGGAGACTTTGTGCCAGCAAAGCAGCGGGTCCAGATGGAGTATCGCCACGACTGCTGAAGGCCTGTGCGTTGGAGCTGGGGAGATCTCTACAGCGCATCTTCAACCTGAGCCTGGAACAGGGGAGAGCCCCGAGGCTTTGGAAAACATCTTGCATCACCCCAGTCCCAAAGGTATCACATCCTAGTGAGCTGAATGACTTCCGGCCTGTCGCTCTGACGTTGCATGTGATGAAGACCATGGAGCGGCTGCTGCTTCACCACCCGAGGCCACAGGTCCGTCACACCCTTGGCCCTGTGCAGTTCGTATACCAGGAGAAGCTGGGAGCGGAGGATGCCATCATCTATATGCTACACCGATCCCTCTCCCACTTGGGCAGAGGCAGTGGTGCTGTAGGAATTATGTTTCTGGACTTCTCTAGCACCTTCAACACCATCCAACCTCTGCTCCTTAGGGACAAGCTGACAGAGATGGGAGTAGATTCATACCTGGTAGCATGGATCGTGGACTATCTTAAAGACAGACCTCAGTATGTGCATCTCGGGAACTGCAGGTCTGACATTGTGGTCAGCAACACAGGAGCGCTGCAGGGGACTGTACTTTCTCCGGTCCTGTTCAGTCTATATACATCGGACTTCCAATACAACTCGGAGTCCTGCCACGTGCAAAAGTTCGCTGACCACACTACTATCGTGGCCTGCATCAAGAGTGGGCAGGAGGAGTAGTATAGGAACTTAATCAAGGACTTTGTTAAATGGTGCGACTCAAACTGGTGGTGGATTTTAGGAGGACCAAGCCCCTCATGGACCCCGTGATCATCAGAGGTGACTGTGTGCCGAGGGTGCAGACCTATAAATACCTGGGAGTGCAACTGGATGATAAATTGGACTGGACTGCCAATACTAATGCTCTGTGTAAGAAAGGACGGAGCCGACTATACTTCCTTAGAAGGCTGGCATCCTTCAACATCTGCAATAAGATGCTGCAGATGTTTGACCAGACGGTTGTGGCGCGCGCCCTCTTCTACGCGGTGGTGTGCTGGGGAGGCAGCATAAAGAACAGAGACGCCTCACGCCTGGACAAACTGGTGAGGAAGGCAGGCTCTATTGTAGGCATGGAGCTGCACAGTTTGACATCTGTGGAAGAGCGACGGGCACTGAGCAGGCTCCTGTCAATCAAGGAGAATCCACTACATCCACTGAACAGTATCATCTCCAGACAGAGGAGCAGCTTCAATGACAGACTGCTGTCACTTTCCTGCTCCACTGACAGACTGAGGAGATCGTTCCTGCCCCACACTATGCGACTCTTCAGTTCCACCCGGGGGGGTAAACGTTAACATTATACAAAGATATTGTCTGTCTGTATACCTGCATTGTTATCACTCTTTAATTTAATATTTTCTTTTATCAGTATGCTGCTGCTGGAGTATGTTAATTTCCCCTTGGGATTAATAAAGTATCTATCTATCTATCTATCTATCATAATCTGTAGATATGTTTGTATGGTATGCAAGGTGGAGTGAATCAAAGTCTTTTGGAAGGAAGGAGCAGATGGAGTCTTTAATAATCCACTTGAAGCACTTTATGACAAGAGACATTAGTGTTACAGGGCGGTAAACAATTAAGGTACGTGGGTTTGTTGTTCTTTGGTATGGGTACAATAACAAATTTTTTAAAGCAGGCAGGAACCACAGACTGGGCTAAATAGTCATTGAAGATGGATGTAAACACTCCAGCTAGCTGATCGTCAAATGATTTAAGAATGTGCCCGGAGATTTAATCCGGACCTAATGCTTTCCTGCAATTTACACGCCTCAGAGCACAAAGGACATTGCAGTCTGAAACAGAGATTGCATCTCCGCTGTTCTGAGCGTTGCTAGTACTAGCTCAATTATCCTTGGTGAAAAAAAGAAAATATAAGAATATTACAAACGAGCCTTCTACAAATGTTCTGCAGTAATAAATTAAGCCTTGCAAGTTGAAGCAAACAATTTGCACAGGTGCCCCAAATTCTGTTGATTACTTAAAACCCTCTGTCAACCTTAAAGCAGAGTTGGAACAGACTGCGTTTACTACACCCTCCGAAGTACTGCTTGGGCAATATTCAGTGATAATGGCAAAAAATGGTAATTAACAAATGAAATGAGACAGAGAATTATTACCCTTAGAAGTGAAGTCCTTTCATCTACAGAAATTGCAAAAATAATCAAAATGTCAGTGAGTATGGTGTCCTACACAATCCAATGGCAATTGGAAACTGGACGAAACTATAATAGTAAGAGATCTGACCGACCCAAAGTCACAAAGTTGGATGTTCAAATTGTTCTTAATATAGCTTTCAGTTAATTCAAAATGCTTCTGTAAGAATTATTAAAAGAACAAGAAAATATGAACACACAAAACCAGTTCTTAGTACACTGGCTCCTAGTTAAGTTTAGGACAGACATCAAAATCCTCCTTTAAACATGCAAAGCCTTAACTGGCCAATGCCCTGCTTATTATTGGAACTAATCATTAGTTACAAACCAGACAGTGCATTAAAATCCCAAGATGCCAGTCTGCCTATGATGCCAAGGATTAATAAAATAATAGTGGGAAGTTGAGCTTTAAGTTACAAGGCCCCAAAGCTGTTGATTGGTCTGCCTGATACTATAACAGGCGTCCCTTCAGTCTAAGCTTTTAAATTCCGACTGAAGACTCACTACTTCAGTTTGGCATACCCAGATTAGAGCTGATGATTAATTGTACATATTACATCTCTGTTGTTAGTCATTAGTACTAAAACATAAGTAAAATGATAACCTACTCTATTTCTTATCTCGGTACCTACATGTGGCAGTTAGTGCCACTGCTATTCTACCAAGTTGTTTGCCAGCCTACAGAAAAGTCACCTCTGATAAAGGAGCTCTGGATTCATCAGGTAGAAGGGCCCTTCCATCAGATTGGCTGGCCCAGCACTAACTTAGCTGTGGAAGGGCAAGTAGGCGAGAGACAGCTTGCTGGCTGAGGTCTCCTGGACTCAGAACAAATCTGAATCCTTATATGCAACCTACTCTTGCATTTTGCTTTGTAGCTTGTACTATTACTATTATACTATTGTATTTTATTCCTGAGGTGGCAATAATAGATTGGCCATCTAGATCTGTGAAGAGGATTACTTGTGTTCTGTTTTGTGTGTTGTAATTGTATTTAAACCCATTTTTTGACACTCATTGCATGCCCAATGTACCTGGAAAGGGGTCTCTCTCTGAACTGCCTTTCCCAAGATTTTTTCAATTTTTTCCCTACAAGGGTTTTTTTAGGAGTTTATTCTCATTTTCTTAGGGAGTCAAGGCTGGAGGGGCTGCCAAAAAATAGGGCCTGTTAAAGCCCACTGCAACACTACTTGTATGATTTTGGGCCACACAAAAAATAAATTGCTGCTGTTGTTGATGTAGTGACAGCTAAGACTATTGCAAAGTATTGAAGGCAGGGTTTGATAGATATAGTGTCTATGGAATGGAATGGAGTTTATTAAATTTCATAGTGGTAAAATTGGTAACAGAGCATTGTACAGATTGAAATAACACATTAAACTTTACTTCAAAATTGTGCTTTTTTGTACTGTATGTCCTTGCAAAATTCTGAACAGCCATATATGATGGCAGCTACACTGAATAAGTGTATGGGATTCTACAGAAAGAAGGTGCACTTTTTGACTTTGGTTTATTTGTGTACCAACTATTAGAATGATGAAGATGCCTGATAATATCAACTTTTAATTATTTTGGAGGTCAGAATACATAACCAATGAATAACATTGATCGCTAACTCAAAAAGACACCTAGGATGTCACGCCTTGACACTTCTAATTTTCAGTAAGGTTTTCCAAGATTGTTTATATCCAGACTTTGCTATGTATTTTTGTCTATTATATTTTCTTTTATTTGGAATTGTTATAATATACATTAATAAATACCGTGCTACTTTTATATTTTCTATACTTTAATGTAGAGTGATTAGAAGTCAAGTAAAGTGACACCTTTTATTGGTTAACTGAACAGATTACAATATGCAAGCTTTCAAGGAAACTCAGACTCCTCCTTCATGGGTACCAAGTGTGAGGTAGATAGCTACTTTCTTATTCACAGAGTATATCAAGGCTATTGAGGTCACTCCTCAATAATTAAAACAAATATGGTAAAAGCAGGACATAGTTTGTTAGTAAGTGGCATATAACCAAAACAGTTGTGCTTTTATGTGTGTTACAACATCACCCACATGTTAGTCAGACATGGTTATACTGAATCCCTATATGGAGAATATTACGTTGAATACTGCGGAGTGTCTGGCAATTGGCACCATTCATTCATAAAATTGTCACCCAATTTTAACAGCTTTGGAATTTAAAGCTGTTTTCTAGTAGTCTGCACTTCTAACATGCCTTTTAACTTATTTTGCTTCTCTTCCATTGAAATAAATTTATCACACCAACATAAGTAACAGTGTATCAAATTATTTCACACAGAAAGCATTTATTTATTTACCCTGTGATATGGGATTTGAATTAGTCTAATTGGCTTTTACAATGCAAGGAACACATTGACCTAAGTTAGTGCCAGGATGGGCATCCAACCTTAAAAATGTCTTCTATAATATAGTCATGATGATGTACAAAGACTAAACTTACAAAGCAAGGGTAAGGTATATCCAATATTACCCATGAGTATAGCCAACAACTGATTAATATAGTCTTGGCAAATGCCCTAAAGGCTGGTACTGTATAAGCAATAAAGAGATCATTTCGGGGCAGGTTGAGGGAGATAACATCTGGGGTGCCGCAGGGGGAGATGACTGTAATGAGTGGTGAATGGGCAAGATAGCACTAGTGTTAACAGTTATGACACAGTTTCTGGGGGTTTTAGCTTTGGTGCCAGAAATGCTAAGGTGAGAGGATTCTGGAGTCTGGTGATGCCATGAAAGTCATTTTGTGCAACACCATGTTTAAAGAAGGTGGAGGACAAGTTAGTGACACATAAATCTGGGGTGTAATGTGCATGATAGACTATTTGCTGATAAGTAAAAATTTTCATGGCATGTTGAGAAATGTGAAGGTAGAATGAAAAAAAGGAATTATGTAATAACACTGACAGTCTGGAAGATGTAGGAGAAGATTGTGAGAAGTAAATTTTCCAAAATATCCGTAGGAAGAGTAAATGAGGTTACAGAGACATCAGATGTGAATGGAGTGGTATTAGGACTTCTAAATAGATATTTATTTCTATTTGTTAGATTTTTTAAATATGAAAGTAAGCCTGCTTTTGGTTAAACTCTTTATTAAGTTTAGGTAGTGAAATATTAAAATAACTGTTTTCATGGGCTAAATTAACAGATGCCACTGCCTGTCTGCTATCACTCTTTCATTACATGAAATGCCAATTTCAGAACTTTGTCATCTTAGCACTCACTGCCCAGGACTATTAGTATGTACTGCTCATACTACAAGGCAAGAAGTTTGAGTATGAAAATATTAGACTGTGCAGCTTACCAGTATTAAGAGGCAATATTGGAAGTTATGAGTTTCAACAGATTGAAATTTAACGCATCTAGCTGTTTACTATGTGTGTTTGAAAAATGAAAAAAAAGAAGGAATGCAATAAAACGTGAGAGTTCTGATATATTGCTGTGAATTAAGTTTAAACCATAAAATTTCAATGTAATATTCAAAAATATAATCACAAATGTATAATTTGGACACGATGAAAGCCCAATTTCTTGAACTTGATTAAATACCTTATCCTAAAGGATAGTTCAATTTTATTTGTAGTCAAGCTCATCATTTTTATTATTATTAACCAATATTACATTTACAATTCTATGCAGTAAAATGCACATGGTAATGAAAAAAAGAATCAAAAAGCATGCTTACTCTGGGCGTGGTGTGGTGTCACAATTATTTGGCATTATTGGAATATCTTGATTAGCGGAGTTTAAATCCAGGCTGGATTGTAATGCAGACACCACCATTGCATTCCTGAGTTTGTTCCCACGGTCTAGAAGCACTGTTAACAGAATATTTGCCAAAAATATTAATTAAAATATTTATCTGGGTTTAACCTCAAGATTAAATTATCAACTGCAAACATGTCATCCCAACTGATAAAAAAATCTTAAAAATTGAATTTAAACTCTATTTATTTTAATTTCAGTGTTTTTTGTAAAAGATGTTCTCATTTTTAGATCTGTATTATTCTATTTTACATAGGTTTATATAACAGGAAGAACTAAAGCAATAGCAAAATAGCACTCTTTAACTTCATTAGCACTAAAGCAAAGAACACCAAACACAATTTTCATTTTATTTTCTATTTAAGAAAATAAAATGAATGAAAAAGTAATGGTAAATCATGATTGCTGTTTTCCATGAGCAGATGCCCCTCCAAAGTCCCTTCAATCACTGTGCCTCACTGCATATTTATTTTCATTACATTTTAAAACAATAGCATTAACAAATAACTGATGACTAAAGCACTGTTTTGGAACATACAGAAATCAGACAATGTCATATTACACAGTTTTCAATAGGTTTGAACAGTCTATATCCACCAAACCATTCACCCTTTTTCAAATCCATTTAAGCCAGTTTGGGGTCACATGGGATATAGAAAATTGTATGTTCAACTAAAATAAAAGCACATTACTTTTATATGAATAAAAATTGATGAAAATTATGTTTTCAGTTTTTACAGATGACAGAAGTCTTTCACACAGTAAAGACATAAAAGCTATAAAGGCTATAAAGGTTTAAGAAACAATGGAGCTATACCATAACATAGATACCATAAAACTGGGAGAAGAAATTGTCCATGACCTCAATTACCTTCCAACAAACTATTAAAACTTCATAAACTGCTGTTTTAAATGTTATGTATGGTGTTATTATCTCATAATATTCTCTATCAAGTTCCTTTTGCACTAGTATATAAAACAGGGGTGAAATTGGGAATGGCATTTTTAACTAATTGTGTATTTGAACATGGTAACAAAATGTTAACTTAAATATTTTCCCAAAAGAAAATAACCATATTTTTCAGGATGGGATGTTTAAAATTTGCTGTGGAAAGATGTTTACATTCTAGCAGCCAAATGCGTTTTACCAACATCATCCAACTGAAAAACAGCTTTAAGTTTCATGTGCTGCCCCATTTGTACAGACTCTGATCAACCATTAATCTTTATTTTATGTAGCACCTTATACTCACCAGAAACTCTTTATTCAGGTGTGAATTTTTTATTAGGATAAATTGAATCATTTGTCAAATATTAGCTTAGGGCATGTTGTTTTCAATGCCAATAAAATCACTACCTTCACAACTTGCATTGTTCATGGAACTTAAATATCTCATGCACATTTATCCAAAATACCTCTCACAGAAGTGGAACATTCTACATCTTGAACAGAGCTTACTCTCAGGCAGTAACAAGCAGTGGTTTAAACTCTTCAGTTTAGTAGTGGATCCACTTAACATTTAGTCAAACAATTATAAAGATAAAGATATATTTTACAATAACTTAATACAAACCTGAAATAAGGTCTTTGGATGCATTACTACTTGCTTGTATTATAGGCTTTTCATTCCTTGTAGAAATTTCTCTTGATAAACCTGATTTCACTTCTCGAGAAAACTCTGATTTTTGAGGGTTAAATGTTTGTCTGACATTTTCTAAAACAGGTTCAACTTTTGCATCTGGAGGTAAACCCTTTGATGTTTTACCATTTTCCTGGAAGTATAAATGATCTCTTCCTCTAGATAAAACAGCAAAGCAGAACAAAATACAAAATTCTATAAATGTTTTTCTGACTCTGCTTTGAAAAGAACATTGACAATTTTAGACAAAGTGGGAAAAACTGAAAAGGGCTAAGCCTTCTAATAATATAATAAAGTACATGCCTTGGCATTGATACTTTAATGCATCTCTCAATATCTGTAACCCCTTTAGCTTACTGCCATTCTATCCTTAGCCAGCACTGTGATTAACAAGCATATAAAGATATTTCACTAAATGATCAGGTTTGAGCTCAGATCATGGCTTTTCAATGACATAAAATCAAAAGAATTCTCAGTGTCATTGTTATTAATATTGTTATCATTGTCTAGCACCCAGATGGAATGATCAGATAAATACATTCAAAAAAGTTTATTCTGTTAAGATTAAGAAAGCTATCATTCCAACTCTAATTCTTCTACTTTGAATTTTATAAGAAAATAAAAAAAAAAATTCTTATAAAAGAAAATTAATATGATGCAAGTTTAAGTTACTTTTTCATTTTGCCAGACTAAATTTAAGCAAACAGATGTAATTCATAAATTATTGAAAACTATACTGTCTTTTTTCCATTTCAAAATAAGACACACATTTTACCTTGGTGTATTTGCTGCACTTGAACCAATAAGTGACTTTGGGAAGTATGCTGGAACTGTATCTATACTTGTATCAGTAGTGGGTACTGGGCTGCTGCTGTCATAAGTTTCAGATAGTGGTTCCAACGCAAGTGATACCTTGAAATGGAAAGAAATATGAAAATATGCATATATCTCTCAATACCAGTGCATTTAAATTTTGCAATACCCAATGAAAAACTTTGCATAACTACAGATTCAAAAACATTTGTTGGTGGTTGAATTTTCAGAAATGGAAACATGGCTTTGTCAAATCAGTAAAACCTCTAGCAGATAACAACGATTTATTTTCAATCCTCATCTTTACAAAAAGGTATTTAACATACACAAAACCAAGACAATGGCAAAAATACAAAATAAAAGTACAGCATTACAGTATTTACTATATAGATTTCATTAGCTGTAGGGAGTATAGTGAACTACACTCTCTTCACATATGGTGAGTTACTGAAGTACAGTATTTAAAGTAAAAAAGGGTGAACCTGTTAAAAAGAAAAATCATTGATAGAATTAAAAGAAAACACAACAATTAAAAACTTAGTAATAAGAAAAGGCATTCTTAAACAGTTTTATGGATGTTGAACTGGACCTTGGTGGTAACCTACCATAGGTTTTAAGAACTTTTGATTCAACAGTCTGTCTACATCCATATCCAAAAGTAGTGTTGACTAGCGAAGTTCATCAAAGCTTTATTTTGGAAGCAGCATGTATGCTGTATTCAGCAGTGTCCTTGTTCGCTGAATATTTTCCTGAAAATCTGCCATACGGCTGACTTAGACAAACATTTTCTCCCAGTGTCCCATCATGCTTTGCGAGGCCAGTGTGACATCATAGACCTGTAGCAGCCATATGCAGAACTTTACCACATGCCTACTTTAAGATCATTGCTGATCTGCTTTGCACATGTATGATATCACAACTCGATCAATACTCTAGCCTTCCACTCCAAATGCAATTAAACGAAAAACTTGCAGTATTTTATTTGAGCGGTACATTTGTTGACCATAATGAGAATACCATGAGTATTTCCACATATTATAGAGCAATAATCCCTGTGGGCTGGCGGCAGCAGCACCACATGGCTAGTTTGCATGCACAATTAGCCAGGTGCCCCAGCATCATTCAAAACAAGCCTTAAGGGAGTCCATTTTCTCCCACTTCTGTTATCACAAAACACAGCAGACCTTATGAAATAATAATAGCACAATCAATGTGTACTCCAACACTGGAACACTGTGAGTGCATTGATACATATTTTTTTACGTTTTCTGCTAGTTTGTGGCCATTTGTTGTACTTTGGTTATGGTTATTGTTCTGTCTACATCTTTTGTTGTTTGAGGCTCGGAGAGTACAGTGGTTACCACTGCTGCCTCACAGCACAGAGCACATTTTTGTCCACAATAAATGGTCCAGCATAATTGACAGATGCTTCCCTAGCCCCAAGGGGAAGTTAAAAGACCACTGCACCTTTAAAAGTCTCTCAAAACAAGTTTAGTTCCTCCTTCCACCATTAATCAAAATGGGGATTTCACCAAACACATGGTGAAGCGAACTGTGTGGGTTCTCTCATCATTACTCATATGGATCATCGAACAAATGAGATCATGAATGCAAGCAGCCAAAAATGAGGTTCCTGTGTAGGATTGCAGGACTCGCTCTCCATGACAGAGTGAGGAGCTCAGCAATACATTAGGATCTTGGAGTAGAAGAGTTGCTTCTTCAGGTTGAGAGGATTCATTTGATATGGTTTGAGTATCCATATCCATATTACTAAACGAGAATGGTAAACCGGATATGGAAGCAGGGACATGCCCGTGGACGCAAAAGACATAGTGCACAAGCGCCACACAAAGCCACCCCCCATAGTGAAACGGGAGAGACTACGCACGTGCGCAGGCGCCACAGAACCCCCCCCCCGCAACAGTGCAACACAGGTGAAACTACGAACCGTCAGAGTAGGAAACAAAGTGAAACGTCATAAAGAGATGCCGCAAGCGGGATAAAGCGAGGTCAGAAATAAAACACAGAGTTGGAAACAAAATAAAACACAGAGTTGGAAACAAAGTAAAACTTCATAAAGGGATTAAAGAGGCAAAGCACACCTCCCAAACCCCCCCCTCCTCCCCGAGTTAAACGGGAGAGACTACGCGCGTGCACAGACATCACACAAAGCACCCCCTACCCCGCACCAGAGCAAAACGGGAGAGACTTCAAACCGTCAGAGTAGGAAACAAAGTAAAACGTCATAAACAGGTTAACGAACAGGGACAAACACATAGAGAGCAGGTTACAAAACAAAGCCACCCTCCCCACAGTAAAACGAGAAAGACTACGGACCGTCTGACATGCCGCAAGCAGGATACAGTGAGGTCAGAAATAAAACAGAGTAGGAAACAAACTAAAACTTCATAAAGGGATTAAAGAATGGGGACGAACACATGGAGAGCGGATTACAGATGATGAAAACTGGAATGCAACAGCTACAAAAAAACCTATGGAATTAAACACATGCACACCGAGATACAGAATATAAAAGCAGAAACAACGACAGTTAAACGTCCACACCACACAGCGGATGCGGACCCTGAAGGTTCAGGCGCTTAGATCGCAGTGAAGTACAAAAGGCAAATGCGCCTACACAGCATGGTAAGAACCGACATAATACGGAAGGTGCAGGCATCGCCGCCATATTGTGAGTGGCACTAATGCGCCATATTGTGAGTGGCACTAATGCGTACGGAATCCACAAAGGTTCATACATCAAACCCGAGATGGTACGGACACGCGTCTGAAACCGCTGAATCAAAACTGTCTTGGCTCCAAAACCAAACAGCTCAACAACTAACACAGCTTCGACACCGAGCCCGCGTGGACAGATCTAATGAATGTGGGATACGAAGTGAAACGGGAAACACTACAGTGTCCGCAGTGCTCCACAATGCACCGCATAATAGTTCAGAAACAGCCACAGTGACACGGGCGAACGCTCCGTATTAAACATACGTCATCCTCACACGTCCAAACTATAGATAGATAGATAGATACTTTATTAATCCCAATGGGAAATTCACATTTTCCAGCAGCAGCATACTAATACAATAAATATTAAATTAAAGAATGATGATAATGCAGGTGAAAAAAAGACAATAACTTTGTAGAATGTTAAATGTTAACGTTTACCCCCCCTAACTGAATCACATTACAGTGATGCATTATTAACAGTACGATAAACATCACAGTATCGCAAACAAATGAACATTATTACTTGAGAAAGGCAAAATATATTCACCACGGCTCATTACAACAAACGCAGAATACAGCGAGATCAGAAACAAAAGACAGAGTAGAAAGCAAGGTAAAACGTCATAAACAGGTACACGGGCGAATGCTCCGTATTAAACGTGCGTCATCCTCACACGTGGCTACCCAGCGGGCACGGGTTCAAAACACCGGGGGTAGACGAGCGAAGCGAGCAGGGGGCGGAGCCCCCTTGTGTAGTTAGAATTCTCCATTCATGACTTCCACATAAGGTGTTCTAGGCACGGCAGAGTGAGTGAAAACACAGAACAGGCTCAGGACATGCTTGAGGAAGTATATCTCTCAGGCAGTCTGGCAGCATATGGGATTTTAACAGGAGTGGATAGATAAAGTTGCTGGGGTTTGGTCAAGCATCAAGCATGTTGTTACCATCATCAAAAACAAAATGAGTTAAAATGAGATGATATTAATTATGAATTTTTATGAAGACTACATTACATACTATTGATCTGAAAACAAAAATTGACCTAAGTACAGCTCTTTACCTGTATTTCTCCAAGTTTTTCAGATGTAGGTGAAACTATTGTGTAAAATCCACTTATGGAATATGTTGGAGACAACTTTGGAATCCCATTTATTTGTACACGACCCAAAGGAAGATGATCTAGTTTTGTCATCACTTCTAACACAAGCATTCCCATATCTAAAAATAGATGAAGAAAGTGATCAACAGAAATACTCAATTTAGCAGAAAGATCAATTGTTATTGTTATTATTTTTTAACCTTCATAGCTACTATCTTAATTCTGTACATACAGTAATTACTAATATTACCAACATAGTAACATTATTTACCAATATATACTATTTGAAAAAACAATTCTTCATACAATGCAATGACTGTTCAGCCTTTGAAAAACCTGTATCTATTTTGAATTTCTACATTCTTTTTCTTAAACTGTCGTTGATTTACTGTGATCTTACTTATAGATTGCTATTTGTATCATCAAGTCACTGTGCTAAATGCAGTACTGATGATATAATCTATATAATTTTTGCAAAGTCTTACCAAACGATTAAAGGAGTTATACATCATGCAGTCATCTTGAGTAAAGGTGACTAAAGTTTACCAATAAGAAAACTGCCAGCAAGTATGAATGCATCATTTACATTAGACTCCTCTTTGACAAATTTAGATCTTTTTCCAACTGGCTTTTTTAAAGGATAATTCCTGAAAAAAGCAGATTTTCTGCATTTAAATTACTATTTAAATAAACATCCATCCATCCATTTTCCAACCCGCTGAATCCGAACACAGGGTCACGGGGGTCTGCTGGAGCCAATCCCAGCCAACACAGAGCACAAGGCAGGAACCAATCCTGGGCAGGGTGCCAACCCACCGCAGGACACACACAAACACACCCAGACACCAAGCACACACTAGGGCCAATTTAGAATCGCCAATCCACCTAACCTGCATGTCTTTGGACTGTGGGAGGAAACCGGAGCGCCCGGAGGAAACCCACGCAGACACGGGGAGAACATGCAAACTCCACGCAGGGAGGACCCGGGAAGTGAACCCGGGTCCCCAGGTCTCCCAACTGCGAGGCAGCAGCGCTACCCACTGCGCCACCATGCCGCCCTAAATAAACATTATATTCTTTATAAGTTTCAGTCAAGTTTTAGGACAAATATTGTACGGCTAAAATAGTAAATGGCTTACAGGTTACTGCTGACATTGGTAGCATATCTGTTCTTGTTCTCCTAGATCAGAACACAACGTTTCACACCGCAGACCACAGTGGATGGGTCTCTTGGGCAGTGTCTTAAATTGGTTTTAGTCTTATTTAACAAGTAGAAAATACTTTATTAGCTGTGGTGATTGCAGATCAGGGATTCACTGTATTGTGCAGTGTACCACAAGGATATATTCTGGACCCAATGTTATTTTTAATCTACGTGCTAACATTAGGCCAGATTATATCGAAACACAAGGTAAATTTCTACACCTATGCAAATAACATGCAGCTCTAATTATCTATAACACCTGATCACCCCGACACTCTGGGCTCTCTGATTCAATGTCTTGCTTGTATTTCTGAATGGATGAATAGGAACTACCTCAAGCCAAATAAGGAAAACCCAAAAATCATAATTGTCAAAAATGGAAATATTGATAATCTCAGAAATAAACTTGATGCCTTAGCATTAAAAGGCAATGTGGAAGTAAAGATTTAGGGATTATCATGGACTTAAATCACAAGTTAACCGTATTACTAGGACTGCATTTTTCCATTTAAGTAACATTGCAAAAGTTAAATCTCTTATAATATTGCAAGATGTTGAGAAATTAATTTACATTTTTTTTGTGTTTAGTCGACTAGATTACTAAAATGCACTCCTACTTGGACAACCTGAGTAATCAGTCACATTTAGTTTGGAATGCAGCAGCAAGAATCTTAACCAGGAAAAAACAATTTGTGCACATCTCACCAGCTTTAGCTTTTTAACAGTGGTTACCTGTGCCCTTTAGAACTGACTTCAAAATATGACTAATGGTATATAAACCTATATTTTGGAATGCATATACCCCTACAATCCAAGTCATAACCCTTAGAGCTTTTTATAGTGGCCTGCTTAATATTCCAAGTGCTAAGCATAAAATAAGTGGTTAGGTGATCTTTTGCTGCTATGCACCAGAAATCTGAAATACTTTGCCAATAGAGAACTGGCAGGCCTACACCATGGAACATTTTTTAAAAAACTTCCAAAAACCCAGATTTTAATTTGATTTTTTTGTAGCTACATTTAAGTTCTACTTCTACTGGACTTAGCATGCACATAATTATCATATTCTTCATTATTATTTACTATGCTATCTTTACCGTTTTGTCTATGGTATTATTTTGCACCTGCACTGACCAGAAACAAAGTCTGTGCTCCACTTTCTGGAATTCTGAAGAGTCTCAGAAGTCATCCAATTCAAATAATACAACTCAGAGTAGCTACAGGTGGTGCTGCTTCTTCTTGTTCAAAGCATACTTGTGAAAGACATACCACCATAATACTGGCCACACACATATTATGTTTTTTCCTTCTTGCACCTATGGCATTATTTATACCTTTTCGATGTTATGAAAGACTGAAAGCTGGTACAATAAGCAAGAGATTGCGTTGCCACATTCATGTCTGCTTATTCTGTTGACATGTTAAACTGAAATTAATCTAAATGAACTGTATATATTCACAATTGCAGCTGCTTTAAAATGGACTAAAAAAACACTACAATAATTCTGACAAAAGGGTGCTTGGCAATCCTTATTAATCAAATTTCTCCCAAATTACATTAAGTCAAGTTATGAAAATCTCTATAGACATTCACACTACTTGGTTACTTATTCCATATGTCTGTGATCTGTCATGCCCTGTGTGAAGATGAGTGAAGACTATAAGAACATGATATCAGCTACAACTAGGCTATTACTATACTTTGAAATACAAAACTGATTAGAAGGTATAGTATGTCAAAAACATACTGTAACATAAATGATGGACAGACAATATCATCCCAATATTAATCACATAAACATTTCATAATTCTAAGTTAAACAAGGAATATAATAAGCTGCTCAAAAAAATTAAAGGAACACTTTGAAACCACATCAGATCTCAATGGGAAAAAAAATCATGCTGGATATTTATACTTATATGGACTGGGTAATGTGTTAGGAAGAAAGGATGCCATATCGTTTGATGGAAATGAAAATTATCAACCTACAGAGGGCTGAATTCAAAGACACCCCAAAAATCAAAGTGAAAAAATGATGCGACAGGTTAGTCCATTTTGCTGAAATTTCATTGCCACAACTCAAAATCGTACTCAGTAGTTTGTATGAGCCTCACGTGTTTGTATACATGCCTGCCAACGTCGGGGCATGCTCCTAATGAGAAGACAGATGGTGTCCTGAGGGATCTCCTCCTAGATCTGGACCAGGGCATCACTGAGCTCCTGGACAGTCTGATGTGCAACCTGGCAGCATCAGATGGACCAAAACACAATGTCCCAAAGGTGTTCTATTGGATTTAGGTCAGGCAAGCGTGGGGGCCAGTCAATGGTATCAATTCCTTCATGAGGCCGGGCATTGTCGTGTACCAGGAGGAACCCAGGACCCACTGCACCAGCACAGGGTCTGACAATGGGTCCAAGTATTTCATCCCCATACCTAATGGTAGTCAAGGTGCCTTTCTCTAGCCTGTAGAGGTCTATGCATCCCTCCATTGATATGCCTCCTAAGACCATTACCAACCCACCATCAAACTGGTCATGCTGAATGACATTACAGGCAGCATAAAGTTATCCACGGCTTTCCACACCCTTTCACATCTGTCACGTGTGCTTAGGGTGTACCTGCTCTCATCTGTAAAAAGCACAGGGTGCCAGACCTGCCAATTCTGGTCTTCTATGGCAAATATTCACGGTGCCGGGAAGTGAGAACAGGGCCCACTAGAGAACATCGGGCCCTCAGGCCACCCTCATGAAGTCTGTTTCTGATTGTTTGGTCTGAGACATTCACACCAGTGGCCTGCTGGGAGGTCATTTGTAGGGCTCTGGCAGTGCTCATCCTGTTCCTCTTTGCCTGATGGGTTAAGGACCTTCTATGGCCCTGTCTAGCTCTCTTAGAGTAACTGCCTGTCTCCTGGAATGTCCTCCATGTACTTGAGACTGTGCTGGGAGACACAGCAAACCTTCTGGCAATGGCACATATTGATGTACCATCCTGGAGAAGTTGGACTACCTCTGCAACCTCTGTAGGGTCCAGGTATCGCCTCATGCTACCAGTAGTGACACTGACTGTAGCCAAATGCAAACCTAATGGAAAAAACAGTCAGAAAAGATGAGAAGGGAAAAATGTCAGTGGCAACCACCTGTTAAACCATTCCTGTTTTGGGGGTTGTCTCATTGTTGCCCCTCTAGTGCACCTGTTGTTAATTTCATTAACACCAAAGCAGCTGAAATTGATTAACAACCCCCTCTGCTACTTAACTGATCAGATCAATATCCCAGACATTTCATTGACTTGATGCTATACTCCGATTAAACAGTGTTCATTTAATTTTTTTGAGCAGTATATATAAAAAGGTGTAGTATTACAAAATGTTACCTGTGAGGTAAGATGTAAACTGTTTTGGACCACATCGAATGGCAAAACGAGCAGTTGTCTTTATTTCTCTTTGTTCAGTCTGAAGACCATCTCTGGGGCGGAAAATAGTCCCGTCTGATGACTCCCCCCACCATCTGAGTCTGACATATGGAGCAGTAGGAGGCTTCTGGACTGTCCATAATATTTTGCTGACCGTAACTCTTAAAAAGCAACGTAGCTGACCTTCTACCAATGGTGGAAGGCTTGTGGATGGACATACATCACTAGAGGCTGTTAAAAAATGTGGGGAGAGGGAGAGGTTGGGGTGAGTGGATCATTAACAGCAACATAATTTTAAAAATATAAGATGCTAATAATTCACTATTTCTAAGAAACTCTTTTCAAGACACACAAATGCAAACACAACTACAAACAACAAATACAAAAAAAATGTTTTTACGTTTACGAAAAATACATATATGCATGCATAACATAAAGTATACAAGTATTATATTTTAGCCTGAGATTATTTAAAAATACCTCAAGGTTTAAGTTAATTAAGCAGGAAATGTCCCAAAGCTCTTTCAAGGCAAAAAAGGCTTTTATTATTGCCATTTTAATCTTTCAAAATAGGATTAGCAACACTTCTCATATTCGTTGCTTTTTATCTGCTTTCATCACTCGGTTCATCTCCCCATCATCTTCACCCTTAACTACCTTGACTGTTGATGATTTTGCAACGTTATTCAGGAAAAGGTGGCCATCATCAGCATTCAGTTCTTACCAACCCTACCAGCTAGTCTGCTCCCTCCTGAATATACCACAACATTCTCCACTTTTCCCCTCTCTCCATCAAGGAAGTTTTCAATGTCCTGTCTTGTCATCCCACTATCTTCTTGACCACATTACCTCACCTCTCCCTGTGGCTGTCTCTCATTATCTCACTTAGCACAAGCACTTTCCCTACTGTGTTCAAACAGACTCTAATAACTCCCATTTCTCAAGAAGCCCACACTTGATCTGTCTCAAGCAGGTAATTTCAGACCCGTCTCTGTACTCTCCTTTCCATTTTTCTACAGATCAGACAGCTCAGTTCTAATTAGGCTTCAAAAGGAGCCATTCCACCTTCATTCAAAATTATGTCTCTCTAAATGTGTTTAGGAAGTATATGAAGACTCTTTGGTTTGGTGAATTTCTGTCTAATGGATTTTGTAACCAAGGAATTAGCATTTTGTTCTGAGATGTTCACTTGTAATGATCAACTTTGCAACCTGTCCTAAAGCACGTGTTGCCAAAAAGATCCCCAGATTGTTGTTTAATCAATTATGCTGATCTCTTTTGTAGGTCGCTTTGGATAAAAGGCTCTTTTAAGCAAATAAATGTAAATGTTAATGTCCTTATGTAATTATCTGTAAAGTTAAGTTTAGAGAGCATGATGATGTGACCAATCATTTGTGACCTGAAATTGTATTAACTTGTAATGACATTCATTTGAATGAGGAAGGCAGAAAGAGACAGGACTACTTAAACATCAAAGGAATACTAAACTTTAAAAGTTAAAAAAAAGTTTTGGAAACGTAGGAGGAACAGTCTTTACCTATAAAGTTACATGTCAATATTACTAAGGCTTCACTGACCTCAAGGTGTAAATCAAGGTTGGAAGCTCATTATTTTTAGAACAGGTTACTCTAGATAGAATTGCATTTCATACTACTTTATAAAAATGTACTCATTCATTTTGATTGATCTTTCTCTTCTCAATATCCAGCTACGGCACTTACCATTAATACTGTTTTGATCAAGTTAACTCCCCCAGTCTTGTAGCAGAAATTTGGGGTGAAATTGTTAACTTGTCTGAATTCAATTTAATTCAATTCATTTTTATATACCATAGGCTCCTGTCCCCCATGACCCGAAACTTTATAAAAATGTGTGATTTTTATATTTGTGCAAAATGTTACAAAAGCATGAAGTATTACAAGTAAAAAATACAATATAATTTGATATAAATCACGTTTTAGCCAATTAAACTATTGAAATTGAGATAAAAGGCAAGGAAAATATATCATATATATAGGGAAAGAGCATTAAGAGTATTAATACTTCTTTGGATCGAACTCATTATCAGATATTATTAATAATAGTCGGCTAAGCACTGATATTTAAAGATGAAGCTTGACCGATTTTCATTGCTCAATATTCAAGAACTGAAAGTTTATAAAAGGATAATTTCCATCAGGTTAAAAATATAGGAAAGATTTCCACTTCAGCGGAAGGTCAGGACAAATGTAAAAGAAGAAAGATGTGAGTGGATAGCTGAAAGTCAAAAAAGCAGACAAATCGGAGGCTATGGACTATCAGAAATGGGATGCTGATGAACATTCCTAGAATACATGAATAAATTTATCGGAAACTTCTGTGTTATGAAAAAGACGGGGTCATTGTAAAAACCCATGAAGTTGTTTTTATTGGGCATGATATAGACACAATGAGTTTACTATTGAGAAAGTTGATAGTTTGGATTTCTAGAAATGGAGGTCTTATTTTTAGAAAATAATCCCAATATAACAATATATCTTCTGATGTGTTACATAGATAGAGTTTAAGGGCAAAGGTTTGTAAGAGGCTTTATTCAAAGCTAAATATAGGTAACAGAATGGATTTATAGTGGGTGAGAAAGATTTAAAATAAGATCTAGAGAACGTTTTTGAGGAAGAGGAACAGACATTTGGACTACACATGATCGGAGCGCTGATCTCAAATGTAAAAAGAAAAAAAAGAAGTAAAAGAGAGAGATGCTAAATTTTAAGGCTTGATATGTGAGGAGCCCTAGCTCATCAAACAATTCGCCCAAGGATGCTATGTCACGATACCTCCATCTTGGGTAAGAAAGGTACCATTGGCTGCTTGCAAAACATTGTTATGGAAAATAGGACACTTTCCTTGACACTTAAGGCATGAAACTATATTTTCAGAAGCCAGTCTCCAAGTGCAGAAAACAGCAAAAATAAATTATCCCGTGGAAGCAAAAGAAATTTTTTCATTAACTCAGATGAAGGGGAGCACTTGTAGGACTTGTGGTTGGACTGCTCTTTTCTCAATAAGAAGCCACAAAGGTGGAACTGAAGGCAGGGAATGTCATATATTTATTGGGTGAAGAAAGGAGTCATGGTGATAAAAAGCCCTTATGCTGTATTAAAGTTGAGCAATCAAGACAGGACCTCTTTCCTACTCAGATAAAGTTAGAGAGGAATGAATTTAATCTTGACCAGTATGTAGAGGGTGGGGGATGAGCAGCATCACACTGAACAAATGGATATGGGGAATAAAAACAGGTGTGATAATAGATTGATAAAGGCTTAGAAAAGGCAGAATACAGTCTATTTATTAACCCATATACTTAGGAGTATGACACTTTCATTAGAACATGACTGGTTTCAAATGACACTATTTTTCATTTTTCAGAATAATATATTTTATAAACAGCCATCAGTTTATATTTGTTTTTTATGTTTCTAATGCTATATGCATCTGAATTTCCCCACCAGATTCATACAGTTTATCTAACCTAACCTAATCTGCTGCTGATATTTGTTATTTTGAGTTGTATCCTTGTGTGCTACACAAAGTATCTTTAGCTGGCAAGATCTGTGCAAGATGCTGTATAAAAATATTGTATCTGGAAACTTGTAAATTAAAAGCTGAATTCAGAAGAATTAAATTATGGAATTACTAAACAAAGAAGAACAAGAATCTGGCAAGTTTATAATACTTTAAGATGTGCAAAACAACTGTATTTTTACAATAAAGCATGACCTTAAGCATTCATGTTTTATGTGTTCTTATTTCACTGCTTCCTTGACTACAGTGTGCGGAAATAGAAAATAAATAGTAATAGGAACAATGCAAACAGTAAATTGGGACTGGTGTGAACTAAAGCATGCCAAAACTATAATGCTGAATAGGAAAATTCAGCCAAGAGAGCGAAGCTTTGAGCAAGTATGTTTGCTACTGGAAATGTTCTGATCCATTGTTTTCTGAAGAAAGTGCAATGAAATGGTGAGTGGATACAGAAGGGTAACAAGAAGTAACTAAACACAACTTTTGATTTTTTTAGAAATCAATTTGTTAACACTCTCCAAGAGTATCAAACAGGTGAACTAAACTTTAGCTTGTGCCAAAAAAATTATGTATCGCTACTTCAAAGGAGGTAAATGCATACTAATACTAAATAAAACACACTAACCAATATGGTGGGCATGCTAACATTATACAATCAGATAAACCAGCATAGGAACTTTCTGCAATACATTTAGCACTTTTCAAAATAACTGCCAGCCATTTAGCTCAGGGACAATATGTTTAACAAAAATACTAACAGCAACCTTGATGTCCACTTATTAATTTATTTATTTATTCTCTAACACATTTATACTGGTAACTTTTGAAGCAAGCTGGCAACAAATCCTGAAAGAAAGAATTAAAATTCATTGGAAGGCAGTGGATTGAACATGAAGAAACAAATTATGAGTAAAATCTGCCATTGGGCACAAAAGCAGACTATGACAATGACGTAGTCCTAAGGATCCTCTGCTACGTGTTTAACAAAGATGATACTACATTCACTTTCCTGCACCAAATCTTATAGCATAAATATCCATCGATTTTAAGCCCTTTTTCCAGTCCAGAGGGTGGTGACCGAGGATGATCCTGACGATACAAGGTGCAAGGTGAGAATCAAACCTGGCTCTAGAGAGTTACAAAAACATGCACATATCCAAGTTCAGTCACACTGGAAGTCTGCAACAAATTGATTTGAAATATGTTGCCATAAACCATTTTACGTTTTAAGAGCGGTTTTAGGAAATGCCATAAAATAAGTAAGATAAATAAATGTGAACATACTCTCCATTTCTGTGAAAAATATTGGGCAGAAAATAAAGAAGTCTCTTTATAACCAGGCATTTAAATGTGATGGGCATTTGTTCAGCTTGCTCCAATTATTGAGATTTTCTAACCTGTTGTTATCTTTGGTTAGTGCACACCCAAATACTTAACTACAGATTTGATTATAATATTATTAGTTGATTGCAAGTGGGCAGTATTTAATTTACAACAATTCCCATTTTTTAGGTTTACTTCCAAATCTGAAGCTTTAGAGGAAAAATATAAATTATTTTAACAATCTTTGGAACAGTCGCCATAAACACTGTTGTGTCACGAATTAGGCGATGGCCAGTCTTTTACCTAATACAGTTAGTCTCTCAAAATCAGAACTTCTCTTGACTATTTTTTCTGCATCTCTGTTGCAGCTATGAAGAATAAAGGAGACATTGGATAACCCTGTTTGACTCTTCTGTTAATTGTAAATCTTGGAGAGGTACCATGTGGTAAAGAAACCGAACTGCCCATATCCTTAGAAAAACAAATTCACTATATTTACAACTTTTTTCCCAAAAATCTGAATATCATATGAGAGTTAGTGTACGCGATTATTGGTTTCTGGCTCGCTCCATACAATGACAGATTCCGGCTCCAACTCTTATTTGAAAAGTGTCGACTAACTATATCAACATCTATGAGTTTTCCATGCCTTTTTAAATATCAATCAAATGTTCAGAAATCACAACTGACAGTTAAATACGCAATTTCGTGGAGCTCATTTTAAGGCCATTTGTTTATATGCATTTGAATAAATAACGCAGCTGATCTGTAAATCATAGCATGCTGGCTCTACGTACGATGTAACAATATCAAATACCAGAAGCATTTACCTTTCCTCCTTCTGCCTCCCAGTTTGGTGCTCTTCGGATTTTTGTGTTTCATACTTCCATTCAGCTTTTCTAAACTATGACTGTCAAAAGTTCATCTCTGCAACCGCCATGTTTGTTAAGTCGTTTATCTAGCTCCACCCCTACGGCATCGGCGCCATCCGTCTCCGAGCAACAACATCGACAAGACTCAACCCGCCACTCAGCTCAATGTGCCGCCGCCGCCAGGAATTATGGGATATTGGCGAGCTCATTTTTAATTTTTTGAGCACTTCAGGTTTTCACATCATAATATTGGACTTAACCGCAAGAGTGAGATAGAGAATGGCAGGGTGGGTAAACGTACAAGTCTCTAAACGATTTCAAATTATACATTTGTAAGATTGTAAATAGTGAATTTGCTGCTATTATTTGGTGCTGGTAATATGTAATGTTCTGATCAATACTACAATATTAATAGAATATTCATCCTTTCATGGTCATTATACGTTTATTGTTACTTTGGCCACAAACTACGATTTATGTAATCATATATCATTGTTAGTAATCAGTTTATATAATTCATATGATAACATCCGTAAGTTATTTTAGATTCCTTGAATTTATGGAAAATAAGGGATCTTTAACATATAACATCTACATTTTTAAATTTATTTTTCAAATGAGCAGGCCCATAAAAATACAGTAATCAAATGAATGCTTTTCTGTTTTTACTTTCTCGTGTACGAAGTATAAGTAAAGTATTGTAATAAAAAATTCGATGTCGAGGTTTTATTCAACCTCAACGTTTTAGACCTCCCTGGCTTTCTCGTATACTTAGTATGCCGACAGTATTGTAATTCTCCAAAAATTCAATTTCAAGATTTTGATGAATCACGACGAAAATACCATTTTTGGAATCATGCCTGTCTGTGTGTGTGTGTGTGTGTGTGTGTGTCTGTAAACACGATAACCCGAGTATGCTTTATTTAGGTCAACCAAATTTTGCATACAAGTACTGTATTAGTTACAAAACGTAGATTTCTGTCAACTTTACGTCTATTTCCGCTAACCGGAAGTGGTTCTTTACCTTTTGTTTATGCTTAGTCCGAAATATTCAACTTTACTTTTATAATAATTGTTCAATATATTATTAAATTGATTTGTTTTGTTGTTGATGGCTCTTTAATGCACATAATATACAAATATAATGATTGTCTTGCAGTTTACTCCTCGAATATCCGTCCCCATATCTGAATATACGAGAAAGTCTAGACTACTCCCAATTTTTTTTTATTTCCTCTTCTGATAGAAAGTGAATTTCATGCATTTGAACAATCAAAAATATACAGAAGATTGTTTTGAGCCTGCATTTAACGTCATATTCAAGAAAATAAAATATGCTTTGCTGCTGCCTTTTGCACTGAGATTTTAATGGTTATTGTTCCAAAACCCCTTATTCTAATGTACCAGTGCTTTGTGGGAAAAGTCTGTTCTGACAGCATCAGTTGAACAGTAGGAACTAGCACTGCGTATAATTCTTTTTGGGCAACCAGATTCAGTCATGCTGGACCAATTTAGAGTCATCAATCAGTTGAACCCACAGAACTTTAGGTTATCTACAAATGAACAATAACATGAGCAAATAATGCAAACTCTGTTCAGATGGCATCTACGCAGGGACATGAATCCAGTACTTTGAAGCTGTGAGGTAGCTGTGCTCATCACTGTGCCAATTTACTATCCTTAGAATTTTATTTTGTTTAATTTTAGTACAAATTGCCATACATTCTGGTGCTCTGTCTAGGGTTATGTCAATGCCTTTCTTCGCCAACTGTTCTGATGGTCTCCTTTGATCCTAAATGTGGCTAGCATTTTGGGAACAGGATTGATGGATGGATTACTCGGTATACCTATGGCAGTGGTACTGCCTTACCTAAAAAGCAGTAATTCACACCTCCGCCATATCATACACATAAATATGAAGCAAAAAAACTGAAAATAAATAAGACAAAAGATTTTAAATTAAAACTTGTGAATGAATGAAAAAAAGGCTTTCTTTGTTTCTTACAGCATTTGGTTGTGTAATGATCTTCCTTGTGATGCAAAATATGAGGTTGTTGGTTTGGAAGACTGTGCTAAGTGTTCCTACCTGGAACTCTGGCTCCTGCTTTATCCCATTAGCACTAGCTGCTGAATTGTGAAGGTGTTGACTTGAAAGGTTTGGCAATATTAGAGCATCTAAGTACAGATTTTTTTTTTCTCAGTTTGCTGTTTTTGGTATTGCACTTTCTTTTTTCGGACTTATGTTTCTCTCAGTCATCTGAAGATAGATAGATAGATAGATAGATACTTTATTAATCCCAAGGGGAAATTCACATACTCCAGCAGCACCGTACTGATACAAAAAACAATATTAAATTAAAGATTGATAATAATGCAGGCAAAAACAGACAATAACTTTGTATAATGTTAATGTTTACCCCCCCGGGTGGAATTGAAGAGTCGCATAGTTTGGGGGAGGAACGATCTTCTCAGTCTGTCAGTGGAGCATGACAGTGACAGCAGTCTATCGCTGAAGCTGCTCTTCTGTCTGGAGATGACACTGTTTAGTGGATGCAGTGGATTTTCCATAATTGATAGGAGCCTGCTTAGCGCCAGTCGCTCCGCCACAGATGTCAAACTGTCCAGCTCCATGCCAACAATAGAGCCTGCCTTCCTCACCAGTTTGTCCAGGCGTGAGGTGTCTTTCTTCTTAATGCTGCCTCCCCAGCACGCCACCGCATAGAAGAGGGTGCTCGCCACAACTGTCTGATAGAACATCTGCAGCATTGTATTGCAGATGTTGAAGGACGCCAGCCTTCTAAGGAAGTATAACCGGCTCTGTCCTTTTTTTACACAGAGCATCAGTATTGGCAGTCCAGTCTAATTTATCATCCAGCTGCACTCCCAGGTATTTATAGGTCTGCACCATCTGCACACAGTCACCTCTGATGATCATGGGGTCCATGAGGGGTCTGGGCCTCCTAAAATCCACCACCAGCTCCTTGGTTTTGCTGGTGTTCAGGTGTAGGTGGTTTGAGTCGCACCATTTAACAAAGTCATTGATTAGGTCCCTATACTCCTCCTCCTGCCCACTCCTGATGCAGCCCACGATAGCAGTGTCATCAGCGAACTTTTGCACGTGGCAGGACTCCAAGTTGTATTGGAAGTCCGATGTATATAGGCTGAACAGGACCGGAGAAAGTACGGTCCCTTGTGGCGCTCCTGTGTTGCTGACCACAATGTCAGACGTGCAGTTCCCAAGATGCACATACTGAGGTCTGTCTTTAAGATAGTCCATGATCCATGCCACCAGGTATGAATCTACTCCCATCTCTGTCAGCTTGTCCCTAAGGAGCAGAGGTTGGATTGTGTTGAAGGCACTAGAGAAGTCTAGAAATATAATTCTTACAGCACCACTGCCTCTGTCCAAGTGGGAGAGGGATCGGTGTAGCATATAGATGATGGCATCCTCCGCTCCCACCTTCTCCTGATATGCAAACTGCAGAGGGTCGAGGGCGTGTTGAACCTGTGGCCTCAGGTGGTGAAGCAGCAGCCTCTCCATGGTCTTCATCACATGTGATGTCAGAGTAACAGGCCGGAAGTCATTCAGCTCACTAGGACATGATACCTTTGGGACTGGGGTGATGCAAGATGTTTTCCAAAAGCCTTGGGACTCTCCCCTGTTCCAGGCTCAGGTTGAAGATGCGCTGTAGAGGACCCCCCAGCTCCGATGCACAGACCTTCAGTTTTAAGTTGGAAGGACATAATAGTCCTGCAAAGCCACAGGCTTACAGGGCCTGCACATGGGGTAAGGCGATGTGGTGAGTTCCTCAGATGGCATTTGTGTAAGCACATAAATATTAAAAAAATAACAAATAATACAAAAAATGAGAGTAAAGTGTGTTACATACACATCCAGTGTCTTATTTATATAATAAGCAGAACAAAAGGGAAGTAAAGATCTCTTTGATTTTTCCCAATACAAAAATTTTGTTTACTTAATGATGGCAAAAAGATTATATTCTTGACATGCAAGATGGCCGTTTACTACAGCCAATTGCTCCACCAAATTAATGTAAAGAAATTACAAAGGATTTCATAACCAACTTATCGATATCATAGGAATATATGACTATTCTTGTTGTAGTTGTCAGATTAGTAAAAAGTACCCACATTACACTATTGAAAAAATTGCCCACTTCTAAAGAGTTTGCTGAAATATGTCTTAGAGAAGATTTTCAGTTACACAGATAACCAAAAACCATTATTTCAGACAGAGGTCAGACAATTAATATCTAAATTCAGGCAAATCTTTTATGCCAAGATTGGCTACAAGATGTTTGTCTTTGTGTATCACCCAGACAGCAATGAACAGTCTGAAAGGGTAAAGAAGTATTTAGGGTGCATAGTTGATTAGTTTCTGTCCAATTGGACAGCCCTGTTGCCTTTGTCTAAATGTGCCTCACATGTCATATATAGTTCACCTATAAAAATGTCACCATTTGAATGCTTATATGATTTTAAACTAAGCTATTAAACCTACTCATGGCATCTTCTTCTCTCCCTACTTTGATGAAGTTTCTAATTAGATTGAGCCAACTCTGCAAGCAGGTCTGACAGAAAATGTTTATGAAATGTTTAATAAATGCACTCATTCTAATTAAGAGGACAATTAGGGTCACCTTTGCCATTCTTGTGGACATCTTCAGACAACTCTTTTAACTGCAAATATATAATTTTTCATTGAGCAACTAAGGAAACACTGACCTCTGCTATGGTAAAATTTTAAGATTCAGTCTTTAAGACACTTAGCAAAAATAAAATCCATGACAGAATAGCAAGGCAGAACCTATGGCTTTCTAATGGTGACATGAATTGTCAGTGTGCAGTGGCCAAACAGTATGTGCAGTAAACATGGATGGTTCTCTACTGGAAAAATATCCTGTGTACCAGTGAGTCAAATGTGGAAGCTTTCAGCAGTAAGAACCTCATATCATTAGCCAAGCCTGGAGGTATTAGTGTCATATTTTAGAGATTTTAGAGAATTTTCTGCATTAGAAACATTTTTGAAAGCCATCTCTTCATGCCTTAAGACTTAGCCAAGTTAAGCGCCAAAACACAAGCAACTCTACATCATAATGGCTAAAATAAAAATATGTTTATTGTTTTTGAACTGCAGATCTATACCCTATTGAGATGCTGTGGCAGGGCATGAAACAAGACTGTTTTGTGCATCTTCAGTTTGAATTTCAGTATTAAGACAGACCAAGGTTTACAGACAGACCAAGGAAAAGAGTTTCAATGCCTAGGAACCACAAAGTTGAAAATGTCTTTGGCACCTAAACAGAGTTATTGAACTTTTTCAAGAAGACCAGCACCAGAAAATCTCAACTGTTGCATGATTTAAGCAGTGCAGACAAGTATTCTGGAAATAAATTCCATTGACTGAATCTTACATGAAAATCCACATACAATTTGAAATCCAGAAACTGACTTGAAAACATTAACATCTTTCCTGCTGTTTAGTATTATTGTTTTGTTACTACCTTACTTGTACTATATGTACTTCATCTGCTAGCCTTGAAAGTTTTGTTTTGATTTTGTGTACCTTGTTTTGATGTTTTGGTCTGTAGCAGTGCTTAATCTGAACAACTTCTGATGTTACTTTGTCTATTTCTATTGCTGCATTAATTTTTATACAGGTCTCCCTGATGCTTGTTGTGTTAAATCTGTCAGACATACTACTAAGATTCTTCTGGTGCCTACCAGTGGTATATTCCCTGTCCCTTTAGTATTTCTTCTGGTGCCTACCAGTGGTATATTCCCTGTCCCATTAGTATAAGTGTTTATTTATAATACTATAAAGTTAATAAATTTAATACTGTATACTAGTCAGTTATACCCGTGAAACAGTGATGTTGCAAGTTTCTAGGTATAGGAAAATATCAGATGAATGATTATCATCTCAAAGTTACTTTCTAGATCCATTATGGTCTACTTGCCACCTTCTTCTTCAGCCACAGTTCTTACTCTTAAGCTTTTATTTGACATCACCCTAATCACATCGATTACTCTAAAGAACTATAATTTACTGTAGAGGAACTATATGTAACAGTACTATAAACACAACATAAATTAGTATCTTAAAAGAATACTAATGCCAGAAGGTTAATGCAGTACAACAATGATTTAAAACAACGAGCGTTGAAACCTTTTTCACATCATTTTGTTAGGGTGGGGACGCTCGCATTTCTTATTGATCTCTAAGGAATTGTGACTCTGAGCGTGGTATGATTCTTTTTTTTCTTTCTTTTGAATAATGCATTCAGAAAGCGGTCATTTTCAACGCTGATCAAATCATTTCAAGTTTGCCACAGATGTAATGTACCTTGCAGCGCGTGAAACAGTGACACCTGTTGACATTAAACATTACAGGTAACACCCTGTAAAAACTCAAAATTTCCTGTCAGACTCAATTCCAAGTACAGTGTTAACGGAGTCAATCCAGAGCTGGCGTTTCTCAGGTTCTAAACTAAGGCAACCGAGAGCGTCTTCTACTTTAATGGAGTTATCTAAAAAAAATTCGCTGTCATTTTACACTTTAAAATACCACAATTAATAAGTAAACTTTTTGTTTTAAAGGGAAACAATAATAATGTTGCCATATACGAGTGGTGATTTTTGTGATTCGGCAGAAATAACGCAAAATATTACCATTGGGTTATTTAAAGAAAAAATGCAGTAAGATTATTGACCGAGTTATTCGACCCTCTTAAAGAAACGTATATATTTTTCTTTCTAAAAATACTTTCATTGGTGAAAGTTCACATACTAAGACTCATTTTAGCTGGTTTTCTGGAAAAATGCACACAGATTTACCAGAGCTTAAACACTCGCGTCCTTTAGTAAAATTACCCATGAGCTTTACTACAAGAAACATTATGTCACCATTTTAGACGTCACACCAGGGCTTCCTCGTTGATCGATGGTATGTGTAGTTTTTTGTGATATTCTACTAGCCTTGTCGAAATACCACGCGTTCCGTTAGAACTACAATTCCCATGAATCTTAAGCAGGCGTCGGGGGCGTGTTTTTGGTGGTAGGAACTATTTTTTTAATCGCTGCTTGCAATCTGAACTGCAGACGATTCAGTTGGCTGTTTGTGTACAAAAATTAAGTGGTGTTGAAAGGAAGGGAAGTAAGACAGTTTTCACGAGAAAAACATTTGCAACCAATATTTCCATTCTGTTTGCTATGGAGAAACAGTTGCATTTAAGTCGCCTACCTTCTCGACCACCAATGCCTACTGGAGTGCAGTCTGGATCGAAAATGAGAATGGGGTGAGTTTTTATTATTGTTATTAACAGATTCGAATAAAGGTTAGCTAGTTATTTTTAATTTCTCTTGTATGCTATTTTGTAAGTACCCGGCTGCGCTAATTAATACTGCAGAGTGATTTCAAGTGATTTATTTCTGAGGAGACTTGGTGGCTGATCAGTTTTGAAAATGTAGAGTAAGTGTCAGACGGACCGTTCAGAAAGCGATGAACCAGTGTTTTTTTTTTTATTTTGTTTTTTTTTTTACATTTGGCCGATTTGGTTATTTTTGAAGCAGTAAAGCTTGTGTCTCATTTGTAAAGGTTTCGGTTTTTGAATATTTAACTTCTTTGGGGTTACACATAAGTCTCTATAGGTGTTCATTTTATCAGTGTAGTAAAAAAAAAATCGTTGATCTGCCTTATTTTAAGTCCTTCTTGAAAATTGCAACTAAATCCTGTATTTCAAAAGCTTGTTACTATGAAATGTTCAAACATATATGTAAACGTATATTACAAACCTGTTAAGGTTTATTATACGTATTGTTGCTAAAATTACTGTTCAGAAACTACCGCGAGGGTCAAATTTTAGATACATTGACAAAGTAAAGTCAAGAAATGCGTAAGGTTTAATTAAAAAGATTCTTATAATCTTGAATGTTCACTCGAAGACTGGTAAGAGTTACCTTGTAAGTATGCAATCACCTATTTCCCCTTGAATTATGAACAGGTAAAATGCAGAGCTGTAAATGAAGGTTCAGCATATACTAAAAGG
Source organism: Erpetoichthys calabaricus (assembly GCF_900747795.2). Taxonomy (NCBI): domain Eukaryota; kingdom Metazoa; phylum Chordata; class Cladistia; order Polypteriformes; family Polypteridae; genus Erpetoichthys; species Erpetoichthys calabaricus. The sequence continues at coordinate 221,774,493 of NC_041397.2, read as the reverse complement.
GGCGGGGCAAAATGTGTCCATTCTGAATTTGCAGCGGGTGTGACGCAGAAGGCCTATTATAAGTCAAAAAGATTACATTTTATTTATTCTTCAGTAGCTGCCATCCATATTTTCAATACCACCATGAAATGTTATGTTTATCAATCATATCAGAACATTAACATTCTATTATATGAATTCTAATAATTATTTTGGCTTGGGATCAGTAATTTATTTTATTCAATCAAAATATTAGTCATTTCACAAAGACCTAATACACAGGGTTGCTTTCCTGAAAATTTTGAATCATGGAAATTAACAAACAACTTTACAGTGTATGTAAGTAAAATGCAGTATGTGCTGCTTTTTCAAGTGCTCCCCAAAACTGTTTTTAATCAGCAATTTTAGAAATGAGTATACAGTACATCTGCCCTTGAAGCATCATGAATTCACTTAAAACCAATCAACTAGCAGTACTTTATTATAAGGTGTAGTTTTTGGTTCTTCGGTGGTGTATTAAAAAAAAAAAAGCTGTAACATGAAATAAACATGACATTGTAGCATACTAAACAAAATGTGAAAGTGTTTCAATATTTGCAAAATCAGATATTATGTAAAGACATTAGTGGTGATTGCCTGCTTTTCATCTACACCAGCCTTGTATACACCTTCTCCACTAAAATCAGGAATTTTGGTACTTCCTCCCAGCATCCCTTCTTCCTCATCCTCCTCTTCCTTGTTGTCATTGGCAGAGGGTGTACTTGCTGAAATGGCATTGTCATACAACATTGCATGCACGACACTATTACAGCGCATTGGCGCTAAGGTGAAAATCTGAAACCAGCTGATTACTTTTGAAGACAGAAAAAGCACATTTTCTGTGTACCTATATTGCCTTCTGCCAAGAAATGGGTTCAGTATAATGCACCGTGTTATATTGTTCTTTGGTACTAATATAATCTATTCATGCATAAATTTTAGTATTCTAAATTTCCAAAGAATTGTCGTGCTGTGAATTTAACGTCCTATTTTGGGCAAGCTTTATTTGTTAATGCTATAATGCCTTTTGAGAAACCACCTCAACCTCCAGTATGTATTGAATATTGGCATTTTATTTCCAAATCACAGGTTTGAGATGTCTTTGACGTTTATAGATTCTTGTGATTTTTTTTTTTTTAAATTCATTTTCTTTGATACTTGTAGTAGGTGTGAGGAAGCTGTGTCTTCAAGAAAGAAAGTAAGCAGCAAATTACTGTGTGTCAAAATGTAAAAACAAAATAAAATGTTTAATAACTAAAATAACTTCAAAGAAAAAGTTTTTACGATAATTTAGAGTTACTGCTTCAAACATGCAAAAGTGAAGAGTGAATTTGTAAAATTTACTTAAAACTGTTTCTGTCTGCAAGGTGTTGCTCATAATAGCCACCATATGTTACAAAGTCAATCATTAACAACATTTTAAGTAAGTATCCTACTTTATTTTTGCTTAATGTTTCTGTGTGGATCAGTATTCTAGCCATTAGATTTCAAATGTGGTAAATGAACCACAATTTCATGTATATGGACAAAAAAGGTTACCCACAAGGCAGATGAAATAAAATGAATAATATACCAAATACAAAAAGACAGTTTAAAGTTGAGTTTGAGTTTTTCTTGTTTTTACTGAAGCAAATAAGTTTAGTTGCTATTTGACATATACAGGTTTTCCTTCTCTTCTCATCTATAAACTACAGCTTTAGGTTAAAGATGCACCAAGCAGCATTTTATGTCATCGTATATAGGTTCAATAAAAACAAAATGTTAAAAATTGCATCTTCATTTGACAGTTATTTATGAGATTTGTTTCATTCCATTATATGAAAAGCAAAACTTTGGCTGGCAGTTTACTTTCTGTTAAGGTCAAGTTTCATAACACAGTTAAAGCACATAACATTGCTTAAGCATTCAAAGTGATGTTCATACTGTAGTTGTGTGGACTGGGGTTGTTTTCTGATCTGTGTTACAATTAAGGAAACTAATGAGTTGATGCAGATTGTACACTTGGATTGCTATACTGTATCTGCTGTTCTGGTTAGGGTTAGAGGGTAATAGGCTGAGTATAGCAGATCAGACCAGATTTCTTTACTTCTATCATGTATCCCTAGCACTTATTGCAGCATTCTCTTGCACTTCCTGGCAAGGTGAGTGGGGGGAAAAAAAACATTTTAGTGTACCTTGATTTATCTTTTGATGGGTTGTATCTTTTCATAAGGTGCCCAAAACCCCTTAAGCTGATGCCGCTTGGGAGTAGGCATATACAGTGTCTGGTGTAAGGCACTTGCTGTGTGTCTGAGTGTGAGTTTCGCAGGAAACTTATTTTGTTTCTTGATCTTTTTGGTTACCTCCCAAATCAAAAGATTATAGATATAGATAAGTATACAGATGGATTGATAAATCAAAAATATAATCTAAGGACAAAGAAATATTGCTTCTAGCATTATGTGCTCCACCAAGCTTTTGGCAATCTCTTGTTTCCCTTATCCTCACCTATAAATGTGGAGTACAGTTTCAAATATGTATTAATTCCATCTAATGCTTGTCAGAAGGATTTCTTCTTTATTTGATAGCTGCTCTTAACAGTGGTGTAAATCAGTGTGTCCCAGGGTTATTGCCACGAGAGGCACTAGCCGCCACCACTAATGACTTCCTGAACAGATTATTTCCTGACTCTTTCAACCCAAGCCAGATAAAACTTGCATACTTTTCTCCTTGTGCCCAGTTGACTTCATTGTTCGACATGAAATCTCATAGTATCACCTCTAGCCACCAGACAAGGAAAATCGGAGGAAAACTTAGGTATCAATATACAGTGGTGCTTGAAAGTTAGTGAACCCTTCAGAATTTTCCAAATTCCTTCATAGATGAGACCCAGAACATCTTCATATTCACACACTTGTCCTAAAAGTAGTTGAAGAAAGCACAATTGAACAAATGAGACAAAAAATATACTTGTTCATTTATTTATTGAGGGAAATGATCTAATGTCACAAATCTGTGAGTGGCAAAAGTATGTGAACCTTTGCTTTTAGCAATGATGTTTTTGGAAAGTACTGGCTTTCTCCTTGCAACCCTGCCATGCACACCACTGTTGTTCAGTGTCCAGCTGATGGTGGACTCATGAATACTAACATTAACCAATGTGAGAGAGGCTTTTAGTAGCTTAGAAGTTACCCTTGGTTCTTTTGTGACCTTGTGGCCAATCACACTCCTTGCCCTTGGAGTGATCTTTGTTGGTTGACCACTCCTGGGGAGAGTAACAATAGTCATAAACGTCCTCCATTTTATACACTGTCTGTCTAACTGTGGATTGTTGCAGTCCAAACTCCTTAGAGATGGTTTTGTAGCCTTTCCCAGCACAATGTGCATCAATACTGCTTTATCTGAGGTCCTCTGAAATGCCCTTTGTCTATGGCATGATACACTGAAACTGCACAAGCATGTTCGAAGACAAAGCCCTTGATAGAAACTTGTGAATGGGCATCCTGTTTGTATCAAAAGAACAACTAATTTGTCATCACATTGATTAACAATACCTGACTCTAATCTTGCCTTCATTATTACTTCTAGGTTCACATGTTTTTGCTACTCACAGATATGTAATACTGGGTGATTTTCCTCAATAAATAAATGAAAAAGTATGATATTTTTGTCTGTAATTTGTTTAGCTGATTCTCTATATTTATGTTTAGGACTTGTGTGACAATCTGATGATATTATAAGTCCTATTTATGCAGGAATATGGAAAATTCTGAAGGGTTCACTAACTTTCAAGCACCACTGTAGTATGCGTGTATGTATATTAGGAAGAATTAACGCTGCATAGCCAGTATACAATTAGATAATATGTCGATATGTTTGTTATTTAACTATAAACATAAAAGTAGATAGATATATAATTTATTAATCCCCAAGGGGAAATTCAAATACTCCAGCAGCAGCATACTGATAAAAACAAAACTAATCAAAGAGCAATAAAAGCGCACTGCAAGTTAAACAGTGCAAGGAGGAGAATGCAAGGCAGGTATAACAGTCCATAACCTTGTTTAGTGTTAACATTTACAACATCCCCCACCCATAAATGCAATTGATGAGTTGCATAGTGTGAGGGGGGAACGATCTCATCAGTCTGTCAGTGGAGCAGGACAGTGACAGCAGTCTGTTGCTGAAGCAGCTCCTCTGTCTGGAGATGATACTGTTCAGTGGATGCAGTGGATTCTCCATGATTGACTGGAGCCTACTCGATGCCTGTCACTCCACCACAGATGTCAGACTGTCCAGGTCCGTGCCTACAATAGAGCCTGCCGTCCTCGCCAGTTTGTCCAGGTGTGAGGCGTGCCTCTTCTTTATGCTAAGTAGTAGTTTGTGGTAGTCAGTCTTTGATTTTTTACAAATGTTCGGTATCTAAACTTAATAGGAAAGAAACAAGAGTGGCACCAGATACTGCATTTATGAAATTCGGTCCTACATGGGGGTGAAGAAGCATTGAACAGAGTATAGAGGAAAGTTGCTTCTTTTTTCTAGGCTTCATGACTCATCAAAAGACTTCTAAACATCATTCCACTGCTATTTTAATTGGCCAGCAGAAAAAAACCAGAAATCATTATAGCTTAGTCCTTTGAAAAACAAGTGAAAGGCAGTAGACTGAAAAACATCCTATATTCCCATGGACTGCCAAGTCAGAAGCACATTAAGATTTAGCCACTGAAGATTTAATGCTTTGTGTTATTCTTCTTTTATATGGAGTGTGTATATATGTAATATACAGTTATTCTCTTTCTGTTATTCTAAGAGATGTAGATCCCATAATTGTACAACTGTTACAATTTTGATATCACTGGACAGGCCTTCTGTTTCATTGATGACAACAGAATAGAAGCCATCCAATCAAAGATTACAAGTAGCGTTTTCCTTGACATAATGCCTGAAAATGAGGTTATGATTAAAAAAAATCCAACATTGCAGTACACAGTTGTCTAGAATAATGTTATCATGACACAAGATATTTAAAATACACACAGAATATGTATAAAGTTTGAATATAAAAGTGACAACCCTGTTATGTATTGTGACCTAGTACTTGGATTTCAAATTGCACATTTCATATAAAGTTTTTCCATTCTTCTAACACCGAGAAGACTAGAATGATTCCAATTGCATGACGAACATACGCAGGATATTTTCTATTGGAAGTTCTGTAGCTTTATTAACCTTTGCAATTGCCTTTGCTTGTCCTACACAATCAAATAACCAGAGCACTTTTTTACATTTTAGTCTGAGAGAAAAATAATTCATTTTACCACCTAAGATTTTTCAGGCTAAGGTATTTTTATTCAGATACTAAATGATTAAAAGAAATATTACCCTTAAAATGCTAAAAGAAAAAAATATTGTATTGAAGAGTATTCCATATATATTATTTTATTGATGTATTTATTTTTAATTTAAGTCCTTCATCCAGTTACCTGTGTACATACTCAAATTGGAGGTGCATAACTGGTGTTCTTTACCAATAAAAGGACAGGTATGTTTGAGGCAGATGCAGCAGTAACTTCGGCAGCACTTTGGGAACAACCTAGCTCAGCTGTTATATTTAAAATTAATAGCAAAACATTTAAACTATAGAGTCTACAGATTCTATAAACAATAATGAATTATATAAACTATTCTGTATGAATAAAAAGTAATCATCCACTGTGACCTGGACATGACAAAAGCAGGTAGTGATAGTCTTCTTATTTTGGTCATACTTTGACTGTAAAGCATCATGACTTGTTGCTAGTATGTTAGTATGTGATGGTTTTGATGATGCTTTGGAATTAAAAGATGTGCAGAACCTAATTATCGGACAGAAAGAGGATATGAAAGAATTAAAACCATGTATATATACCCTGTAAGCACTAAGTGTAGAATGATCACGATGGAGTCAAAAATGAATATCATTAATGAGCCGAATGTTATGAAATGGATGTTGTTAACCTGCATGAAAGAAATGGAACTGATGTCAACTATGTAAAAAAAATATTCTTAATGCTTAAAACTGAACCTAAGATGCTCAATTAACTCCTGCAGATAATTAGGCTTTGTGCAAAAATTTTAGGATTTTAGGGGGTAACAATGTCCTAGTAATAATATATTGCTAATACAGTATCCAGATTGCTAATGTTATTTTACGTGAGTCTAACCCCAAATTCTCACATTAAGTGTGTTAATTGCCAGTATGTAATAAAATCATCAGTATTTTAATACCTGGTTATATTAATAATTTAGTTATATCTGGATTCCTTACTTAATTAGAAAAACTTTTTTACTGAGCCATACTTGAGTGGTATATCATTTACTGTATATGTCTATCTTAATCATTTACTTTGTAAGATTTTTTTTTTTGTTTTTTTAAATTGTAATTACACTAAGTTGTGCTGACATATTTGACTTAATCTGAAATGTATTATCAATTATTCAATATTTCCTAGTAATTAATTTTGCTTTTGAATTTAAGTAATATGATTTTGTAATAATTCTAGGAGTGCCTGGCAAAAGAAGCATGGAGCATAGGCATTCCTTTGCATCTCTTTCCTGTAGGTGCCATTATGAGCTGCACATGGCTTTGGCATTGATTAAAACTTGCCTGTTTTGGTATCACAAGCAACAGAGTGAAAAACACTTTGTATTGTTATATTGTAATGGCATTGACTCTAGCAGAAGCAGGCTAGGCAAGAACAGTGGCAGTGGCAATGATGAGGCCAGAAATTATAGCATGAGTTGTCAGACTTCATTTCAAGCTGCTTCAGTGCCAAGTGTGTGAAGGTTTTTTACCCACAAAACTGTAACCATCCTAGTGTGGCATAGTGAGAAAGAACAGCAAGCTACTTGCTGTAAAAGAATAATAAAAATGAGCAGGAATCCGTTTTGTCATAGTGGGCTACAACCTCGTTTTGCTTCAATATTGTTGCCCGCAGCAACCTTATGCCTAAATGTGCTACCCGTATAAACGGTGGCACAGTGGTCTGAGCATATCTCAACCACACTTACGCATACCAACAAGACAAAATGTTTAACAAAAAGGACCTATATGAAAATTAAAAATGTTCCAACTTTTTATTAATTCATCCTTTTTTCTTTTTTTTTTTTTTTTAAAACCCACTGATCCAGAGCAGGGATGTAGAGAAGCTGAAGCATAACTCGGCAAGCATTAGGTGTAAGGCAGGAACAATCTCTGGACAGGGTGTCAGCCCATCGTAGAGTGGACACCTACCCAACACTTCAGGGGTCAATTTAGCATTACCAATCCCCTTACCCGCATGTCTTTCATAATAAACCAATCCCAGAACACTTGAATATTATTATACCATGCATACACTTTCTAATTTGTTTAAAAACAAGAAACTGTTTCTTGTGCCACACGTTTTTTTCTAGCTTGTTTGACTGTTTATTGTACAACTGTGTTTTCAGACATTTCAAGAACTCTTCCATAATTTCAGTTTTTTAAATGTATCATTATAGGTTAGATTTAGGTTATATTGTAACTTTGTATTACAGTCAATTTGTATTATTGATTTGGGATATGATTTAAATATGTAGCAGTATGGTTGTGACTTGGGGCGGGGGGGGGCAACTTTTTTTATGGTTTTTCTGTCTCCACCCCCTTTAAGTGTCAAATTCCACCCACGATTTTATGGCTGTATAGAGTGAATTCTGGCAGCATCAAGTGCAAGTCTACCGGGCACTTCATGAAACTCCAGGCTTTGACATGATTGAAACTTCATGGAGGGCTTCCAGTCAATACACTCCAAATCCCTCCCAAAAATAGCCTCAATGCATACTTTATGCTATTAATTGGGAAGCCGTGCAGTGTTTGCCTCAACTGCATGGTGCACCAGGGAGACTCATAATTGTGTGCCTCACTAGAGAGACTAAAGAAAGACGGGCAGTTTTGGAGTTGTCTATTATTTTTTTCTGAACTGTTTTTTTTTTTTTTTTTTTTTTTTGACCGTTAATGAGGTTTGAAAGCTGGTATCGATAACAAAGATTTTACTAATGATCAACGCTTAACTATTTGTAAGGTATCAGTCATTTTTAATGTATTTAATATGTAGATTTATGTAAATTTTTGCAAATTTTACAATGCAACATACTGTATGTTCCCTCAAAGCTCTAAAAGGTGTGTCGTCACTGAGCACTTTTAATCTGCCTTGCTACTGTTATCTTGCTGCTCTCTTCCCCCTCCTGCATAGCAGTTTGGTATTGCACCACAGCTGTTTTCGTGGCTTTCACTTGCAGCTCCCATCATGCTTCAATCTCCTTTAACAAAGTCTTCTCTAGAAAGTGTTCTTTCTTTATTTTTGAGCCCCTTCTCACCATAAGCTCCCTGAATGTCACTATATACTACTTCTGGGAGAACTGGTGCATTAAAACAATCATTGTCGCTGTTTCAGCATGTTCATGCTACTTGAGCTCCCAGATGCCAAGTGGTGCAAGTACATTAAAGTACATTTGTCCCTAGCATACTAGTCTATGCTAGAAAGTTATGAAGTAAACGGTACTGTATGAGAAAAGGACATATGGGACACCATTGTAGATATTAAAAATGCAGGCGGAACTAAAGTTAATCAACATAAAGAAGTGATTAACATAGTTTTACAACATTTTAAGTCTTTGTACACATTGAGTTACACCAAAAGTAAAGCTTATGCCAGTGTATTGCTTGGTACAATACTACTGCTGCAGGTCAACATAGTGCTCCTAAAAGAGCTGCCCAAAACTCTTAAAAATAAATAATAAGTAAACGTCCTCTTGAGTGTTCATCCTTCAGACCAATCTCACTACTTAATACTGATGTTAAGGTCCTGGTGAATATTTTTAGTGAAAGTGCTTCCTGCTACAATATCCAAAGATCAAACTGGTAGACACCTGTTAAAGGTTTGACAACATTGTTGAAGTAGAATTACCCCTTAAGTGTCAGAACTTCCAGAGATTCTGCTGTCTCTGAATGCAAAACAGCCTGTGATAGCGTGGAATCTGTATCTGTTTGCCAACTTGGGTTTGAGCCCAGTATTTGTGCTTAGATCATTTTACATAATAATCTTAATTAATATAAACTCTGACCATTTCATTTTGTAAAGCAAAATCAGGCAGGACTGTTCATGATTGCCAATGCTTCTTACAATTGCGGTTGATCTTCTTGCTAATCATCTTAGGCCACAGTCAGAGATAAAGGGAATCATAAGAGAAAGAAAATAACAAAAAGTATCTCTCTATGCTAATGGCTTTGGATTTATAGTTTTAAAATTAATTTAAGTGACAGTGTATGCTTCCCAGTCAATTCTCTCGCATGCTGTACTAAACATGATTTTTTTTTTTAAATCGTTTCTGAGCAGTTCAAATACGTAGGAGTTATAGTCACAAGTTAAACCTTTGTATATTGTGGAATGCATCAAAAATATTTTAAAATGTCATATTTGCAGCTATCTTTTAGATGGCTAAATCAGTATTTACTGATAAACCATTAGCCAAAAGGTTACATTGTTGGCTTATTTATCTGGAGTGCTGAAAAACCACATATTAAAAGGATGACCCTGTAACACAGAAGGTGCCATGGCATTGCCCAGCTTTCAATTTTAATTCCGAGTTTCAAATGCCCACACCTAAACTGTGGAGGTTTTTAGAAGTTAATATAGAACTGCACCTGATTCATTACCTTGGAAACGGAATCCTGCTCTGACACTTCTGTATGCCTTGATTTGCACTCCAGTCATCAATAATTATCATCAACTTGTTAGTAATCCATCCAGTTGCATTTAACTTGCTTTAAATACTGTACAAATGTAAGAAACATTTTAAGCATAAATGGTTATCTTTGCTTCAAAGCACAATGATTATATATTATAGCTCTATAACTTGTACCGTATTTATGGAAAGTCATTAGGTATCTGGACCTGCATCCTTTCATCAGCTACACCAGAAATTTAGAATTCCTGCAACACACTAATTATCATTCATTCATTTTTTATTTGTTGAAGTTTCAAACTTTGACAGAGGACCACTAACCCAACCTGAATTACTGCTGAAAACTGGAGAAAAATAATAATTTGAGTGTAAAAAAACTAAGCTTTTTCTGAATTTGACAAGAATTCTTTAAAAATTTTCTAAAATATGTTTGTTAGACAACTGCCAGTTTTCAATATTTGTTTAGATTCTTAATTAATGGGCTATTCCTTCACATAGTTCTGCAGACCGAGTAGGTGGTGGGTCTTTTAATTGTTAACTCGTATATCTGGGAATATTGTACTAATTGTATTTTTGAATTGATCGACTCTGTATTTAGTACTTTATTTCTGTTAAAGACATTGCATAGTCCTTTTGAAATACATTACATACAGTATCTTAAAAATAACTTGTTTGGTAAATGGTGTTCATTTTCAGGTTTAATTGATTGTTTTCTCTTGGAATTGCCCACTTTAAATACTTAATTTCTTTTATAGTCCTGGAAGAAAAAGAGATTTTTCTCCTGTTCCTTGGAGTCAGTACTTTGAAAGCATGGAAGATGTTGAAGTTGAAAATGAAAGCAGCAAAGACATATCCTTTTTCAATTACAATTTAAATGTTAGGACACCTTTATTTTTTCCAAAACTTAAAAATAACATCCATAAAAGGAAATTAATTCAGATATGTTTGTGATTTCCTACATAACCTGATCAATTATAACAAATTTACAGTTCTCAACAGATAGTAGAGTTTCCATTTTGCAAATGACAATATGTGAATTAATTTACTGTATAATAAATAATGACCTTAGGATATGCATGCAAGTTTTTTTTGTTGTTATTATTATCTTACTTTTGTCTGACTGCTTTAACTAGGATGACAAGATATGTAATAATTTTGCAGTTGTGACAAAGGCAGATGACTTGCTCAGAGTCGCACCCAAAAATTGAATTGGCAGCCTTGTGGTTTGTAGTCCAGCACCATAGTCACTGCACTATACTGGATGCTTAAAGGTTTATGATCCTTAGCCATTTAAACTACTTAATCTCAAATGTTTACATGTTTATAAAGGCAATTTTATCCCTATAGTCCTTTTAAAGGTGCTATGGAAATTAAATTTATATTTTTAAACTGTGTATGCTTGTGAGCTATATTGGCTCACTTTTGGAATGGTAGTCATGGCAGATATATATATGATCCTTAATCCTTAAAAACTCTTTTAGAATCTATAGAATTGGCTCAGAAGGGCCTGTACTTCTCTTATTACATGGTGGAGGTCATTCAGCACTGTCATGGGCAGTGTTCAGTGTAAGTAATTTATGTTAAATATGTTCCTTTTTAAGATGTCTTTTCATATTTTTTTATGTGTATTTGGCATTCATTATTCTTAGTCCTGTTTTGACCAGCTGCTTATTATTCTGATATGGCAAAGTAAATATGGCATTCTGCTTCATTATCATCTGTCAGATATTTTTCATCCCAATGGATTTTAACACTTTTTCCTAAGTTATTGATTTTAAATGAATGCTTTTTTGTAAAAGTGCCATAATAAGTGGTATAATTTTGTATCCCTTGAGCAGCTTTTGAGTTCATTGTGTTTATATCATTTTGAGTAAATGTTCATTTTGAAATGAAGAAAATGTAACCTAGTGATACTTTGGTCTTTCTGTGTTTATAAAGTCCATTGAGGACAGGACACATCCGGAAAAAAGGGTATTTTTTATCAAATATGAATACTTGGAAAATCATGACATCGTTTTACACCTTTTAGTAGATTAAAGTGTCCTAACAATTATTAACTTTTAAATGATTCAGTTGAAAGAGTCATTTGAAATTTTATTTTATAGAATGAAAATATTGCAAAACTTTCTCTGTCTTTCTCTTTGTATTTATATTTTTATTAATTACACCAAACTACACGTATTTGCAAGATGGAAAACCTTGGCCTGAACTAATGATAAGAAACTAGGTTTAGCTGGCTCTTAAACTGCAAATGGAGATTGTTGCATTGTGCTGCCAGTAGATCTTTCAACTGCTGTCATAAAATTATTGCCACCCTTGTATCCCAAGAGTGTTACTTATTAAGTGCAAAGGAATTTTAGTTATTTATACAAATTTAAGACCAATTATGTATTGTCTAAAACATAAGTGTTACTAAAGCAGGCCTTCCTCGTATTCTGTTACCTCTAACTCTGAGTCATGATCAAAGACAACATAAATGGTTCGTCTCATCTTATCAGAGTTTAGATAAGAATTTAGCTATTCTCAGCATGTTTCCCCCCCACCCCCCTAGGTCCTCCTGATATACCTACTATACACAAAAGGTTAATGACCTTGGCATTTATTTAAATGGCTAGGTGGGTCCCAAGGGGAGGAAATTAAAAAGATTGTTGACTTTACATTCATTCATTTATTTATTAATTTATACTTTATTTTATTTTTATTGGAACTTGAAACCATCTCAGTAGGGCTTGTCATTATTTAATATATGGGTTAGCCCATAAAATGTTTCCTGTTTTCATAGAAGTAAAGTCCAACCTTAGAATCCTGGATAAAATACACCACAATATGTGTGCTCTAACTAATGTGAGCATGCACAGTCTCATATTTATAAACACACTGAAATGATATTTGTATTTTTTTCAGTATGTGTTTAGGCTTTAAAATGATACCTGAAGATCATGCTTACTTGTACATTTTCAGTTTAAAACCTTCACAGAGGGCACTTGGGAATTAAGTATTCATTGGACTCCAAAATGTTGAAAAAGCTTTCTGTCCTCCCAGTTTTCAGATGCCCTCAAGAACTTTAAGTTGTATAATAAAGAACTTGAGCAAGAGGGGATGTAATTTAGCATCATTATTCCTAAATGTCCTGCATGGTTTCTCTGCGACACACTTTTGATAATTATTAAGATATAAGTTATGGTAAGTTGTTGCCAATAATATTATAAAGAATTATAAAGCCTTCCAGCTTATCTACAGTAAAAGCTATATTTTACTAATGGACAAAGTTTGGAACAGTAGTCAGTCTTACAGGAGTACCCAAACCTATTTAATAGCTATAAACTATTAAAAAAAAATTCACAAAATCTTGGAGATGTTCAGGCTTCTCTTGCTTCATCTAAAGTCAGTATTTGATCGCCACCAAAAAAAAAATTCAATTTGCAAATGAATGGAATATGGGACATTCTGCTTGATATGGGCCTTGTGAAAAAAGCCCAGTATTGCATTCCATAGTAGTGTACCAGTCTAGCTTAGAGGTAGTAGCAACATGGATGCTGTATTGTATCAGGAGGTAGGTGAATACCATTACTGAATGAACCAATTAATTTTGCTTTGTATCAGTGGATTCATGAGGGTATTGAAAGGTCATCTGTTTGTAAGTAGAGGCAGGCCATTTTAATATTGAATCCATTTTCCTTGATATCAACAATTACAACACTGATATTGTCGATTTTAAATACAATATCAAGAGTTAGGTATTTGATATCAGCTATAAAAAATTTGATATCAACGCTTGGAAATTTGATATCACTTATTTAAAATATAATTTTTTCCATTGTTTTGAAATATCAAAAAAGAGAGCTATAATGCTAATGAAATTAGCATTATGAAATTTGATATCATGTTTTTAAAAATTTTATTTCAAGTTTTTAAAATTTGATATTGCACTTTTGAAATTTGATAACAACATCATCAAACCTGATATAAGATTGATATCAAATTTCATTACTGTGATAACCAATTTCAAAAATTTGATTATCAAATTTAAAAAATGTGATATCAAGTCCTGCCCCACAATGTTTTTTTATTCCTCCATGCCAAGTTTTAAGTGATATTTAATTTTAAAAAGGCATATCAATATTTGTAAAATTGATACAATATCAAGCCTTTCAAATTTTATATTTCAAAATCATTATGTCGGATATTTAAAATCTGATAATGAAAATCTTAATATCAAACTTAATAACCTTTATCTCATTTAAAAGCTTGATATCAAATATTACAATGTTGATATCCATTTTTAAAACCTTGATTTCAAATTTAGCAACAATGTTATCAGATTTCAAAATCGTACCAAATTTCAAACCTTTGATATCAAAAATGTAAAAACTTAATCAAATTTCATAATCTTCATATCTAATTTAAAAACATTGATATGTAAGGTACAACATTTTATATCAAAAAATGTAAATGTCATATAGGTGGCAAGCCATTTTAGCATTTAATCACTCTTTTTTGTTATCTGATTTCCGAAAATAGATATCAAAGATAACACAGTCGATTTTAAATTTTAAAAGCTCGATATCAAAGTGTAAATAGCTGATATATTAAAAGCCTGATTTCAAATTGAAAACTTATGATATCCTTGTTTTGAAAGCAGATACCAAATTAAATGTTTAAACGGCTTGCCATAGTAACTCAGTTGCGTTGCGTGGAAAGCAAATGATCTACAAGCTAGTCCACATCAGAATGGTTAATGGAAAAAAGATGCATTGGCTTAGTGAAAGTCCTGGTCTAACTTCTGTGAAGACATTATGCTACCACATGAAGTGAACAGATCATAATTGAGGATCCTGAAAATGTCCTTAATTGGAAGCAGAATGGACGAGAATTTCTCCCAGTTCCCAAGAGAGACAATTTGTGGCTGTAGTTATTGCAGCTAAAACTGGTGTTAATAGTTACTTGGTCTAGATAAACAATTACTTGAAGTTGAGAGTTTCTAATCAAATGACATTCATTGCTAATAAAAATAAGAATTAAAAGTCTGTGGTGTTTGAGCAATGCGAGTCTCTTTCATCTAATAAATATCATTACATGTACTGTGAAAAATGTTTGTAATAATGTAAAAAATAGTCCACATGGCTAATAGTTTTACAAAAAACTGCATATAGTATATCCTTGAAGGCAGCTTTGCTTGCAGTGCTTTTTTCTGAATAAATATACAGTGGTTTGTGAAAGTTTCCACACCCTTAAACATTTTTCATATTTTGCTGTTTAGTAAAAACCATTATGTCTAGAAAATAACAATTATTTATGTTCATGTAAGTCGGCCATATGTATGTTTATCCTTGTCATGTTAGTGTTCATTTAATGCAATTTAAGTTTGGTAATTTTTTTATTTTAATGAAACTGGTCATAAATTTGCCAGTATATTTCAAAGTTTAAAGTAGCAATGTTTATAAAATTCTATTTTCCTTGTAGGCTGTTATATTTAATCGTATCAATTGCAGAGTGGTGGCAATTGACTTGAGAGGACATGGTAAGGAATTTTATGTTGTCTCAAGTTTTTAGGCTTTGGGTAACTGGAATTGTAAGTATATATGTTTTTTATTTGTGGGAAAATATTTTCTTCTTTGATGAAAAATCATTCTATATTACATTTTTAAATGTTTATATCATGTGCATAATGTTTTTATAATTCTGCATATATTTTTGTACATGAAAAATTATCCTAAGATAAAATTTCTGTTTTCACTCTATGTAGTCCAATATGCATATGAGATCAAAGGGTAAATATTAGGAAAACTTGTTTCTTGTGTTCTTACTGGCTTTTATATTTTATAGTAAAATCAAGGCATCATGCTCCTTCCTCTACTGCCATCTTCATTGGTACAATTAAATTTAAAAGTTAGTTTTAATTTGTGGCAGCTTCTTAATAATTGCAAGAAAAGTTTTGCTTTGGTCTTTTGAGATACTGTGCTAATCATTTTCTTTATTCATTCTAAAGTAGTGAGTGTTTCTCAAGAAAGATTTTCAGCGTAATTTTCAGGATGTAGATTTTGTTAATTTTATGGGAGCTCTTGCAATATGAGGCCAAGAAAACAATTCCTTTTTTTAATTTCATTACAATAAATTATGGATAAGTAAGACATTCAGTACAACATGCAATTCAGTTTGATTTTAAAAAAGTACAAAAAAGTGCTTAGTTCATCTGTTTTGTTTCCTACACTGTTACCTGTGATCTTAATAGACCACAGCAAAGCTTCCTCACCATGCAGGCCAGCAAAAGTATTCTTTAGTGATATTCCCTTATGTACAGGTATTGTTGTTATCATTCATAAACCATTTACCCAAAAGTGTAGTTTACATTCTTTGTAAAATTACCAGTAAGACTCAAAACATTTGTCTTTTCTGCAGATAAAAATGTATTAGATTTTGTAAATTGATGTACAGTGTACTATTACAAATATGGGACCCCATTCTGTTTTAGTTTTGAAGTCTGCACAAATAAGTAAGAAGTAAATGGAGATAATAATCAGGGTTCTTCTTACCTATACACATTTATCAAGGTAAAAAGCCAGTCTGAATTGTTTGCATGTATTCTTTATCATGCATTTTGTTCTGCAGGTGATACAAAAGTAAAAAATTCAGAAGATCTTTCTGCTGAAACAATGTCAAAGTAAGGTATCCTTTTACAGTTAATGCACATATTAAATATCATTGTATATATTTTATATATTAAATTTATGGAAAGGAAAATGAAGCGTAACATTTTGCATTTGCTGATGAACAACATACTATTCATTTTTTTGTTTGTCTTTATGAAAAGAAGTACAGCTGAATCTCATTGAAATCACAATGGGGTGTCAATGTACCAATATACTGTTCTTTTACATCTTTGTTTTTGATTTTTTTGTGAGGCAATGTCTCATTTTAATATTAACAAAGAGTTTTAGTGGTTGAATGAAGTAGTTGTGATGCCAATAGGGCCATCTGTTTTCTATTTTCACCTAGTATGTTCAGTTTTCTAAATTTAGAACTAAGCAGTTGATTGAATTTTGTATTTTTCTCATTGACCAATCTGCAGTTATGGGGAAATAGTGACTTTTAAAGCACTGACTTAACTTAAGCTGAACAAAATGTAACTCTTGTCAGTTTACTTTTATGGTCACACATTTCTGAGATAGAAATCTTCTGCAGTAATGCTCCTCTACCAACACCAGAACTTATTGTAGGCAGTGTGGCCAACTGGCTGAATTGATGGGTGTTGAAGTACAAAATCACAAGTTCAATCTTCATCATTTTATTTAGGATTTTAGTTAGGGTATGACCTGATCTAATCAGTTACCCTGCCAGTGCTTTATTTATTGGAATATGTAAGCAATTATACTAAAAACAAAAAAGCTTTTCATTTTGCTTAATGTAGAAAAGTTATATTTTTTTTTAGTGTATCATGTATTTTTGGCTTTTAACTTTCATTAAACAACTTTCTGTGTACCTTTTGTTGGTTTACTACAGGAGTCATTTGCAGAGACCCTACTGTTTTAAAGGGTTTTTATTGCAATCACATAAGATCTAAAGTCAACAAAACTTTAAAATAATTATAGTGTATGTTTCTGTTGAAATAGTTGTACTAACATTGCACAATTTGCAGTGCACTTCATACAATGCTGTTTACATTTACAGTATAGAATACTCAGTATGTCATGTATTCAATCCCATTTCCAATGTTTATTTGTATTGCAGGGATGTTGGAAAAGTAATTGAAGCAATTTATGGTGAAGATCTTCCTCCAATCATGTTAATTGGTCACAGCATGGGTGGGGCAATTGCAGTGCACGCAGCAGCAAGCAATCTGGTGCCATCACTACTTGGTCTATGTGTGATTGATGTAGTTGAAGGTAAATCAGATTTATTTATAATACTTTCATTATTCCAATGTTAATAGACAAAAATACAGATTTGTTATTTTTAACACAGGTACAGCTATGGATGCATTAAATAGCATGCAGAATTTCTTGAGAAGTCGGCCAAAAACATTCAGATCTCTAGAAAATGCTATTGAGTGGAGGTAAGTGTGAAGTGTTTTATTTATAAAATTATGCTTTCCCACTGACACCCAGTAGATGAGTTACTTGTTACATGAAAGTGACTAATTGACTAAATCCACTAAGAAGATTTTTTTTTTTTTTTTTTTGTTCTTTGTTTCGCCTTATACAATTTCTTGTATTAGGAATTTGGTAGTTTTCACATACCCCTTGGGGTCAGAGCGCAGGGTCAGCCATTGTACAGCGCCCCTGGAGCAATTACAGGTTAAGGGCCTTGCTCAAGGGTCCAGCAGAGCAGTGGCCTTTTTTGGCAGTGACGGGGATTCGAACCGGCAACCTTCGGAATACCAGCGCAGCTCCTTAGCCTCAGAGCCACCACTCCTGGAGGATAAAGACAATAGGCTAATTGTTCTTTTTCCTTTTTTTTTTATCATGCCCATGTTTTGATTACTTTTTTATCTTCTCTGAAATATTTTACCTTGTGTATGATACTCATTTCTACCAACTTTAGTGTTCGCTGACAGGCATTGCTTTATTATTGAGTTTCCATGTCAGTAAGTGCATACACCTTATCTGTAGTCCAGAACACTTGATGCTGTATTTTGAGTAACAAGCAAGTATTGCTAAAAAATAATGCATCTCATTTGCATGAAAGAATGGCCTGAAACCAATCAATGACCATGGTGTCACAATGGTCGTGTTATAGTCACCTTGTACCCAGGTCAGCATGGCTTCCACATATAGAATATAACCCAATCAGCAGTTGAATGTTATGCTTTTCTCTAGGATTATGTGGAAAATGTAATTTAAACCGGTGTAATCTGATTTCTGGATCTGGTGGGGGAAAAAAAAAAGAATATAACCAAATTATCATTTGTACCTGGATGTGATTATTAAGCACTACTCCTGTGGTAACAGTGTCAAAATCAATTTGCACTTGTTTCCTTTTTCTTACCATACACATTGCTGTTTCCATCTCTTTACAAAAAATTATAACATCTTTCTTTTTTATTAGGGTTAAGTTTATAAAATTTAATCATAGAAGAGCATATCATTTTAGAAGAATTTTCATTTAAAAAAATAATCACCGCAAACAAATGTTAAGTTAATAATAGGCCTAATGGAATATGAATGGCTGGGAGGAATGATGATTTTTAAGTCTTTTAACGTTTCCCATTTTACATTGAATTACTTGCAGTTAGTTTGTCAGTGATCTTAAAATTTTAAGAGACTGTTATAATCTTTGTCCTCTGATACAATTTTTTAGACTCCATAATGCAGAAAATATTGTCATGTTCTTTTTAGTATTGCACACACATACAGTTAGGTCCATAAATATTTGGACAGAGACAACTTTTTTTCTCATTTTGGTTCTGTACATTACCACAATGAATTTTAAATGAAACAACTCCGATGCAGTTGAAGTGCAGACTTTCAGCTTTAATTCAGTGGGGTGAAAAAACGATTGCATAAAAATGTGAGGCAACTAAAGCATTTTTTTAACACAATCCCTTCATTTCAGGGGCTCAAAAGTAATTGGACAATTGACTCAAAGTCTATTTCATGGGCAGGTGTGGGCAAGTCTGTCGTTATGTCATTATCAATTAAGCAGATAAAAGGCCTGGAGTTGACTTGAGGTGTGGTGCTTGCATGTGGAAGATTTTGCTGTGAACAGACAACATGCGGTCAAAGGAGCTCTCCATGCAGGTGAAATAAGCCATCCTTAAGCTGCGAAAACAGAGAAAACCCATCCGAGAAATTGACACAATATTACGAGTGGCAAAATCTACAGTTTGGTACATCCTGAGAAAGAAAGCAAGCACTGGTGAACTCAGCAACGCAAAAAGACCTGGACATCCACGGAAGACAACAGTGGTGGTTGATCGCAGAATCGTTTCCATGGTGAAGAGAAACCCCTTCACAACAGCCAACCAAGTGAACAACACTCTCCAGGGGGTAGGCGTAGCGATATCCAAGTCTACCATAAAGAGAAGACTGCATGAAAGTAAATGCAGAGGGTGCACTGCAAGGTGCAAGCCACTCATAAGCCTCAAGAATAGAAAGGCTAGATTGGACTTTGCTGAAGAACATCTAAAAAAGCCAGCACAGTTCTGGAAAAACATTCTTTGGACAGACGAAACCAAGATTAACCTCTACCAGAATGATGGCAAGAAAAAAGTATGGAGAAGGCGTGGAACAGCTCATTATCCAAAGCATACCACATCATCTGTAAAACACGGTGGAGGCAGTGTGATGGCTTGGGCATGCATGGCTGCCAGTGGCACTGGGATACTAATGTTTATTGATGATGTGACACAGGACAGAAGCAGCCAAATGAATTCTGAGGTGTTCAGAGACAATTTCACTTGAAGACTAAACTTCAGACAGAAAGACCCACAAACAAACAGCAACTGAAAGCTGCTGCAGTAAAGACCTGGCAGAGCATTAAAAAGGAGGAAACCTAGCATCTGGTGATGTCCATGAGTTCAAGACTTCAGGCCGTCATTGCCAGCAAAGGGTTTTCAACCAAGTATTAGAAATGAACATTTTATTTCCAGTTATTTAATTTGTCCAATTAGTTTTGAGCCCCTGAAATGAAGGGATTGTGTTAAAAAAAAATGCTTTAGTTGCCTCACATTTTTATGCAATTGTTTTGTTCACCCCACTGAATTAAAGCTGAAAGTCTGCACTTCAACTGCATCTGAGTTGTTTCATTTAAAAATCATTGTGGTAATGTACAGAACCAAAATTAGAAAAAGTTGTCTCTCTCCAAATATTTGTGGACCTAACTGTATGCTTGCTGAACAAATTATTAGGAAATCTATACTAATACTGGGTTATGGACTCCTTTTGCTCTCAAAACAGCCTCAGTCCTACATGATGTGGATTTCACAAGATGTTGAAAATGATTCCTTTGAGATTCTGGTCCATGTTGGCATGATTGCACTGTACAATTTTCACAGATTTGTCAGCATTATACTTGTTATATTGGATTCAAATCTGCACACTGAATTAATTGTCATGTTTCTGAAATCGGTTTGAGTCAACTTTTCCTGTGTGACATTTTGTATTATCATGCTGGAAGTAGCCAATAGAATATGGATTCATTTTGGCCATGTAGGGTTTCACTTGGTCAGCAGCAGTATTGAAATTGGTTATGGCATTCAAGGGATGGCTGATTGCTCTTAAAGGGCCCAAAGTATGCCAATAAAACCATTACACCACCACAACCAGCCTAGGCTGTTGACAAAAGGCAAACTGGGTGCATAGATTCATGCTGTTGGTGCCAAATTCTGCCCCTACTATCTGTACCTCAACAGAAATAGAGATTCATCTGACCAGTCTCCCACTGTTCAGTTTTAATGAGCCTGTACTGAATGAGGCATCAGCTTTCTGTTCTTTGTTGATGAGAATGGAATCCAATGTCGTCATCTTCTGTTGTAGCCCATCTGCCTTGCAGTTCAATATACTGTGCATTCTGAGATGCTTTTCTGCTCACTGCAGTCATACAGAGTGGTTATCTGAATTACTGTTGCATTTCTGTCAGCACGAACCAGTCTATCCATTCTCCTCTGACCTCTCTCATCAACCAGGTGTTTCCTTCTGCAGAATTGCCGCTCACTGGATATTTTTTTGTTTTTCACACCATTCTTAGTAAACTGTAGAAACTCATGTGCGTGAAAATGTCGGTAGCTACAGAAATACTCAGATCAACCCATCTGGCACCAGCAATCATGCCACTGTCAAAATCACGCAGATCACATTTTTTTCCCCATTCTGATGTTTGATGTAAACCTTAACTGAAGTTCCTAGCCTGTATCAGTATAATTTTAGGCATTGCACTGCTGCCTCATGATTGGCTGATTAGGTAATTGTGTGGATAAGCAGATGTGCAGATATTCTTATATTGAGTGTACTTGTCAATAAATCCAAATGGCATTTCAAAAGGTAATTATTGCTTCTTATGCTTTAAAGCTACTTTACTCCATTATAATTTTAATACCATTTATTTCCTAAATTGTCATTATACGCATTTAATTACTGAACATAAATGGTAACATTACATACATTCTGTCTTTCTTTTTTTTTTCCTGTATGCTTATGGAATTTCTTTATTTGAGCGGCTTAATATTTTTATAATGGTCACAAGTTTACACAGAGATAAGCAATGATATTTGTAATGGAATAAACTAAAGTTGACAGAAACATTTTAGTCTGTTTGATGGATATTCTTAGAACAGCACTTTGAAATTCGGAGTAAGTTGTGCAAGTATTTTAGCTTGTTGTATGATGTATAGTCTAAAGTCAAACTGATGTTTTTAATACTTTTTTTTTTATTTTTTTTTTTTATTTAGTGTAAAAAGTGGACAGATAAGAAATCTGGAGTCTGCAAAAGTTTCAATGGTTGGCCAAGTTAAAAAGTAAGTTTTTCTTTCTCTGTTGTGTTTAGACATATTTTAAGTTTTCCGTAACAGAGTTACTTAAAAATGTTTTTGGTTATTTGCAGCTTTTTGCAGTCTAATTATAAAGCTCAAAAGTCTTAGTTTTCTTGCAGCTGAAATCAGCTTTATTAAAGTGAATTCAACACTCTGTTAAAAATCTGTTTTACTAATATTAATGAATTTTAGCTTCTTGTACAGTTTAGCAGTAGCTAATGTCCTTTCAAAGCAGTAGTACTTTAAGAGTTGTGAAACCATCATAATTCCATGTTTTCCATGTTTACCAAATTATTGGTAATATATGTTTGGAATAAAAACGTGTTGTGAAAATCCTTCTCTTGAAGATACTTATGATACAGAAAGCTAATTATGTTAACATTGTTTTACCAATTTTTCACACTGCACAAGAATACAAGTTCTTATTTAGATTTATTGTCTTTCAAGATGTGAAGATCATCTTAGTTCTGTGGACTCTAAAGCATTTGAAGGGATCATTGAGGAAGAGGAGGAAGAGGAAGAGGGAGAGTCCAATAATAAAAGGAAGAAAGAGGATGATTTAGAGGTAGTAAGAATACTAAAATAAATATACAATTGTATAGACAATGAAATATTCTTAAAGGATGTTCAGATTTGCTGTATGTAAATACTTTAAGACTTTTTCATCTGAGTGTTAAACGGCTTATGTAGATTATAGATTATGCTTTAGGAGCCTATTTTTGCAATTATAATTATTCTTAATTGTTCATGATGCATCAGTCAGTATTAAAAGTTAAGTATGATATTTTCCAAAGTCAGTTTATTTGTTCGCAGTCATGATGTCTATTAATCTGGGACATGAAATTTGTGTTCTGAAGTGAATCATTTTTATAAATTGTAAAATATACCTAGTACGTTCTTGTGTTTTAAAATGGAGGTGAATAGGCATGCTCTGCCATGGCTTGAAACAAATAATGCTTTTCACAGAAGTTTACAGAGAGTCTGATTTAACATCAGACCTATCAGTGTGCAGTGAAATCTTCTGAAACAAGTACACATCTGCCATGATTCAAAGCATGACCCAGTGCTGGCAGCATGTGTACTAAAATCATATTTTCTTATGCAATGTGTACTGAAAATCATATTTCTTTTAGGCAATGATAGCATACTGAATCATGTGTAGACACAGTTATTTAACAACAGATACACACTCATCAAATTTTTTTTTTTTTTTAACTGTGCCTACTTTTTATGTTATTATTTTAAATAGCCGATGGAGTAAGACTCATGTCGACTAACTCTGGTGTGTGATGGTGAAGCATGAATATTAGAATTTTTTGTACAGATTACAATAAATCTGAACAGAACAAATTATACTGCATTGCATTTTTAGTAAAAAAAAAAAAGATTTTTGAAGACCTGCACATCATTGCTGTGTTCACAGGGCCAATTAACACCTTCTGTGGTATGTCTTGTTCATGCATGATGAAAAATACTGAGAAAATAAAAAGGCAAGTAAGGCCAAACCACGATGAAACAAAGTTCCAAGTACCACAAACCAGTTAATCAACTTTTATAGGGCATGCTGAAGAAGTGGAGATTACTCTCTAGCTGCTTACAGAACAGAGGCAGCATTTCACTTCTTGCCATCAACTTTCAGTAATGTCAGTAAATGTGCATGGAGATGACTTTTCAAAGTAAAAACCATGGCCCTTGGACTAAAAGGTTGCCATGGAGGTAGGTGATCAGTAAGGTAAAGCGCACAGCCAGTCTCCTTTTAAAATGGCACAATCTCACGAAAATGTTTCGCTGCTTTCCAAAATGTGTGCAATCTCACAGTTTGCTTGGAAAATTAACATACATATTTGTGTTAAGGCTTTACATTCGGCCCAAATTCCATTCACCATTTTAAAAAATAACAGGCCAGGTATTTTGTTTTTATTTTATCAAAAATTACTCACTTTATTACACAGTTTCATGTGGCAAATTAATATATACCATAATTGTGAAGAAATAACATCTTCTGTTTTGAGGTGAAGTTGTTTCCTTAACTTAAAGAAATCTTCTTTTATTTATATAAGCTTATTTATGTAGTGTGTTTTTTTTTTTTTTTTTTTTTTTTTTTTTTAAACTTTGCACTAAAGTGAAATGAATCTTCTTGTCATGTGGTGGCATGCTGTCAAAGTAGGTAACAGTTTGGGCATCCTTGCTTAAAATGTCTGTTACCGTGAATAGTTAAGTGAGCAGGAGATTAACTGATCACCAAAAGGCATAAAGTTAAAGATGACACATTTCTTTAATATTTTAGTGAAGATTACATTTTACTTTCATCATTCACAGGTACAAAATACCAAAAAAAAATGAAAAGGGCCTGAAGCAAACGTTTGGGCACCTGACATGGTCAGTACTTAGTAACACCCCAATTGACAAGTATCATAGCTGGTAAATAAAGTTTTTGAAGCCAGCTAAGAGTCTTTCAGTTCTTACTTTGGGTATTTTCACCCATTCCTCCTTTCAAAAAGATTCTAATTCTTCAAAATTGGTGGGCCCTCTTGTATACACTGCTCTTCTGAGACCTATCCACAGATTTTTAATTATGTTTTGGTGGGGGACTGTGAGGTTTGTGGCAAAACAGTCAGCTTTAAACTCTTGACGTATTCCATTGTAGATGTTAAGGTGTGTTTCATATCATTATATTGTTGTAGGACCTGTCCTCTTTTTAACTTCAAGGTTTTCTTATGCTGACTCTACAATATATTTGTTCAGGAGTTGCTACATAGTTGAACAGTGTACTACCACTCCAGAGTCTGCTAAATCTTCCTGAAGGTCATTTGCAGTCAAAATATGGATTTTTATTTGTGTTTCTAGGAATCCAACAAGCAGTTCTTTCAGAAAGATTTCTTGGTTTTCCAGACCACAACTTGACCTCCACAGTGTCTGTTAACTGCAATTTCTTAATAACATTACAAACTGAGGAAACAGCTACCTGAATATGCTTTTCTGTCTCATTGTTACCTTCTCCTGCTTTGTGAGCATCAATTCTTTTATTTTTCTGCGTGCTAGGCAGCTGCTTAGAGGAGCCCATGGCTGCTAACTGTTGGGAGAAAGTTTGAGGAGTCAGAGAATTTATACAACTTTGCAATTTGCATCACCTGGGGTTTCCTAATAATGACTGTGAACAGCCATAGCCCTAATGAGCTAATTATCCAAGTTATCTGAGACCTCAAATATCTTTGGGAGTCCAAACTTTTGCATAGTGCTCCTTTTTTCACTGTACAATTGTGCAAAGCAAAAACAATACACTAATCTT
This sequence comes from Erpetoichthys calabaricus, assembly GCF_900747795.2. Taxonomy (NCBI): domain Eukaryota; kingdom Metazoa; phylum Chordata; class Cladistia; order Polypteriformes; family Polypteridae; genus Erpetoichthys; species Erpetoichthys calabaricus. The sequence continues at coordinate 221,748,997 of NC_041397.2, read as the reverse complement.
GCATAAACTGCTAAAAAGAAATGTGTCATCTTTAACTTTACGCCTTTTGGTGATCAGTTCATCTTATGCTCACTTAACTATTCACAGTAACATACATTTTAAGCAAAGGTATCCAAACTTTTGCATGCCAGTGTAAAAATTTGTCAGCTTGTGCAGTAATTATGATAATTACTGGTAAATAAAAACACACAATGTTATTATAATTATGTCCATATGTTCCTGGCTTGTGAAAATAATATGAAGATTAAAAAGTGTCAATGTTCTGTCATTCTTGATATCTTCAAACACTGTATACTATCTGTTTAACTGCTCAACCATGTATGTGTGTTTGCAACAGCTATGTTCAACTGCATAACACGAGGTATTATAATGCTTACCATAAAATGTCTGCATTGCCTCCTAAAGTGTTAGATATATTGCCAAAAATTGCATCTTTTACCGTCCTTTTTATTAGTTAGTATAATAGCCACAGGTGAACAAGTGAATCCCTACAATAAATAGAAGGTTACTTAGATGTGCAAGTTTTTATTTTTATTAAGCGGCCCAAATTAAAAATCCAGATAATGTTAATAGAGCAGAAATCCTGTTTCACCACAGTTTTTCAATCAAATATAAACAATAACAAAATGCTACAATGCATTTTTTGATTTATAGTATTTCTGCAGCAGATCCAAAAATACTCCAATATATATTAGTACACAACTCAAATATATATTATGTACTCATATATATTAGTACTCAGAAATATAGTTTGTGAAAAGAATTTCTCATTGCATGGTTTTAACAGGTGCATTTGTGGAGAATGAAACACTAATGAAGTTCAAAAGGGAGCTGAAAACTCTCCTTTTCACTTCAGCTTTTAGTGTAGGTATTATCTATCATCATCTCCTGATTTTTAAATGACCTTTTAATGCAGTATAATTGTAATTTGTGATTAAGGTCTTGCAAAGTATTTTGTCTTTTTGCTTTAGTATTTCTGAGAACTGATTTTTTTTGGTAATCCCAGCAAGTCCTTATTTTCCCACAGCTAAAAGAGTGCTCTTATACTTGGAGAATTGAGTTGGCAAAAACAGAGAAATATTGGGATGGCTGGTTCAGAGGGTTGTCCAACCTTTTCCTCAGCTGCTCAGTACCCAAATTGCTGCTGTTGGCAGGTAATTATGAATTGTTTCACTTTTGCACATGTACAACCAACATATTATTCACTTAATATTTACTGTATATTATCCTAAGTCTTTATATATAATACACTACCATGGCTGTTTGTTTGTCTGTCCAGGATTTTAAATCGCCTTTAGCTCGCAAACCATTTGACCTATTGACCTGAAATTTGGTACACATATACTACGTGACGTCTACTATCCGCTTTCAGGGTGATGATTGACCTCCAAGGTTATTACTCTTTTTATTTTTATTTTATTTTATTGTAGAATCAACTCTCGGCAGCAGCCAGAAGGGCAGCTGTGCGGCGCATGCGTACGGGCGCTGTTCTCATGCCTACCATCTTCGCCATCACTTCCGCTACCTCTTCATAACTTAAATCATTCTTGAGGCAGATTGAAGACTTTAAATGCAAGCTTAAGTGAAAAATGAAGGAAAGCGTACTAAGTAGTTGCAACACAAACACTGACTTAATCAGTTTTAATGCGAAAAGATGCCAACGATAGAAGGAAAGAAGCAGGCCGCTAGGGTGGAGAAAAGAAGATCTGCTCAGGAAGCAGCAAGCGCATCAACCTCTGAGCAAATGAATGGTAAACGTACAGAGAAAGAAGATGAAAACTATGAATGCTCAAGTCAAGTGTATTCGTGCAGTGCACCATTATTGTATCTTAATAAACACTGAAAAATAGCTTCAGCTTATTTATTAGTTTGTAAATTGTACATCTATAAAAAGATTGTATTATTTTAAAGATTGTTAATCAAGTTTTGAATATATTTAATAAATACTTACTTTTTTAAAGATGTGAGGATATTAGTATTGTGCAGTTATGTAAAAGTCATTTTTTGTAGCCTTTTACTTTAATACTTGTTTGCATCCAATTCATGTTTCTCTGGCAGAAGTATAAGTATCCTAAGTGGACATCTGATGTAAATTTCTAAAGGTTCTAGATTTATGTTTGACCTGACATAATAGTTATTAACATTTATTATCTCAATTAAATGTAGACATGAGAAAGTAAAACACAGAAATAATAAACTCTTACACAATGGCAACCATCAACAAAAATAAAAAAAATAAATTTTAACTGCATCCAATATTACAAAATACACCTTGCTTAATCCTGTAATATGAAATGATCATCGTGCTTATTTTTTCCTATCAGGGTCTTAGTGTCCAATTCTTAAGTATCACAAGTTCCAAAAATGTTATGTATTGTATGTCTTATTCTCTTGTTTTACTTTACACAGCACTTTGAGATCATTTGAATGATTTATAATTTTGCAGGTGTTGATCGCCTGGATAAAGATCTTACAATAGGACAGATGCAAGGTATGCTGGAGTTAAATGTGTTATAGTTAAAAATATTCAGTAATCCAGATGTTTATAGTAAAAGAACTATAATGGTTCAGAAAATAATTCCTAGTACTATACATTTTCATTCAATAATTGTTTTGTTCTTCATAAATGACTGATACAATATATGTATTTCAACAGTATAGTATCAATACTTTTGCAGGTAATTTTGTGATATTCTAAAAAAGAATTCTACCATTTCTTTAAAAAAAAAATGTCTTAAATATTGTCAGTTTTGTAGGAATACATATAGTGTGTATTTATATGTTCTATTGAAATCTTAAATGAATGACTTATTTTTAATAGTGTTCATGAAGCTTTAGATCTTAATAAGGAGATTATTTTATTTGTTAAAGAAAATGCATAAAGTTTTTTTTGTGTAAATCATAGGTGTCAAACTCAGATCCCAGGGTGCCACTGTTTTTTTTTTTTCTTTTCTAGTCACTTCTTTAATTAGTAAGCGATTATTATTGCTTTAATTAATTTACTTACATTTTAAGATTCAGAATGCTTCATTGTTTCTTGTTAGACATAAAAAGCAAAGGTCAGAGAAATACTGAACTCTTCTGGTCCTCAAAAAATGTCATATTTCCAATCGGGAAAAAGACGATCAACACTTTTGGAAATGTCTGGTGTGACAGAATAACGCCATGTTCACAAATTTTTTGCCCGTATCTAACTGAAATGTGATCACATCTGTCCTCCAAAATGGCATGCATGCGCACATTGATAAATTTGTGCACAAGTTATCTATGTGATATTTGTGAGGTGACTTATGATATTAAAAATGACAAAATGGATACGCTAGTAGCTAGTGTACAGTATGCATCATATTTTGCTCTAGAGGATGGTTTGTCAGCTGTACGTGATTAGGTCAAGAGGGTGAAAAGAAGCCAGATGGGTAATTTTTGCTATTTTAACAGCTATTGCTATCACTGCTGCACCAAAGATGTGTCGGTATGAGAAACAAGCCAGCAGTGGTGGGACCAAGACTGTTGTCTTAGCTGTAGCTCTCCTCCATTGTTGTTTTGCCATGCTGCCAGAGCTAGCTAACTAACAACTACGCTCAGCCCATGTATATAGGCAAAAAAAAAATAAGGAATTCCAATTTTACCCATTTTACATGGCCATAAATTGGATATGGATCCAATCTAGGACCACATATGAAAGTGATTAAATATCTGATATAAAAAGATCTGTGTTTCTGTGTCCACACAGCCCTGAAAACATCAGATTTGTGTCACATTAAGGCAAAAAATATGGTTTGAATCACTTCAGCCTGGTAATGTGAACATAGTCTAAAAGCACTAATAAGACATCATTAAACAATGTGAGTCATTCTCCGCAAAAACTGTCTTTTAATAAGGAAATTTATTGCATTCAAGATGGTGGCCATCCTCAGCTGAACTTGTTTGTTTGAATGCTGATTATAGGGAAAAAAACAACAACTGAGGGTTCTGAATCTTAAAAAGCAAGTCAATTAAATTTAAGGCAAAATAAGTATGTTACATTGTTGGTTACTAATTATAAAAATATATTGACTGAAAGCCTACAACCACTGTGGCCATCAGGATATGAGTTTGACTGCTCCAATCTTAATGTGTTACACACACACACACACACACACACACACACACACACACACACACACATTAAGAAATACACTGTCAGAAAAGTCGTCTTTTGAGTAATTTTTCCCCCTACCAACAGGTAAATTTCAAATGCAAGTTTTACCCCAATGTGGACATGCAGTACATGAAGACGCACCTGAGAAGGTAAATGCAAAAGGGGTGAAAGTAAATGTTTCAAATAATGAGGTGTGTTTTTTGCACTGTACATTGTAACTCATGTCATTTTACAGTTACATATTGAAGAGGTAAAAAAAAAAAATCCTATATTTTATTTTCTGTTTATATTACTTGTTGGCACGGTGGTGCAGTGGTAGCTCTGCTGCATCTCAGCAAGGAGAGCAGTGTTCACGTCCCAGGTGCTTAGAGCATGAAGTTTGCATATTTTCCTCAGGGTGCTCTGGTTTCCTCCCACAGTCCAAAGACATACAGGTTAGGTGGACTGGCAATTCTAAACTGGCCCTTGTGCATGTGTTCACCCTGCATTGTGCTGGTGCCCTGTACAAGGATTGCCAAATAGGCTCCAGCTGCTCTGGATATTTTAAATGTTAGCAACACTATTTTCACCAGAATGGTGTTGCATTGGTTAGTGATCCTGCCTCACAGCTCTATGGGGTGTCTTTATATCCCTTTCCACTTAACTATACAGAACATTAAAAACAATTAAAAAAACAGGTACTTAATAAGAACAATTCTTAGAACATTTATATTCTTTGATTACTTGTACTGAACAAACTACACTTTATTGACAAAAAGAATTTCTCTCATGAAGAAGATTCAATTTCTAATGCCCAATTACTTTAAGCTGTATAATGTCTGCCTTCTGAGCTCCTTACACTTTTTGATTAATAAAGAGAAGAAGCTGAGATGTTGTTTCAATTCACTATTCAAAGTTATTGTCTGTCTGTATACCTGCATTGTTATCACTCTTTAATATTTTCTTTATCAGTATGCTGCCGCTGGAGTATGTGAATTTCCCCATGGGATTAATAAAGTATCTCTATCCTATCCATCTAACCTATCTGTCTATCTAGAACTTGAGTTGTGTCGTGCCTAATATAAGGCAAAGCAAACTCAGATCAGTTTGCTTATCTCTAGTTATAATGCAGGAAACAACTTCTTTGCATTTGTGACACTGAAAAAGCTCTTCTGGTCCTCATAAATGTTGCCTAAAACACCAAACACCTGTTCACTGGGCACTGATGATATTGCATAAGCCAAATCACTTTGCCTGAACAAAGATATTGTTGAAACCAGTCCAGTTAAGGCTTCACTACTCAAAGGGGATGTCTAACTTCTGTCTGATTGTTCCAGATAATCCTGTACTTTTTCCATAATAACTTCAGATTAATTTCAGCTTTGTGTTACTCTAGACACACTACGCTTCCAAAAGGCAAAAGATTTGTATGTTTATTTTTCAGTTCAGTTATCAGTGTTACTTAGTATTGTCATTCATAAAACTGACACATGTTTTGACTGAATTGCTCATCTTTTTGGTTACTGGGTGTACTATCAACAGATTTTAAGATCTTCTCCAGTGCCCTAAAAGTATTGTTTTGCTCCCGATTCTGTTCCATTTCACTCTTGAACATAAAAACCCCTGATTTGCTGTTACTTTATATTTATACTGTTAAGTATTTATTGTAGCAAACAACGCCTACCTTCCTTTATCATTAAAATTAATGGGAAATAACTGCCATTTTTCTGAATTTCCTTTTCCAACTTTTTAAAGCCTTCATTTTAAAGAGTGTTTACAGTGTCAGATACTACTGACACTACTACTTCAACCAATATGTGTCGTTTGGTGCCAGCTGATACACAGTTTCTAAAACAAAGGTGTAATGAAAAAGTAAAAAAAATGAATGTACAGTAAAATTTAGAACAAGCCAAAATATAACACACGTAACCTTAAGTAGTAGAATTTAAACGTCGTCGTTAATGAAAGTGAAAGATTATTAAAATACAACATTTGCAGTATTATATTCAGTAACTTACCATGCAGAGACTTATATAAAATGAACACGGATGGACACTAACTTCACATTTTTTGCACCCATGGATCAAAAAGCACATAGTGGAGCACAGGGCTTGAGGAGGGAGCAGGACTTAGGTACTAAAGTAACGAGTGTTAAAGTAATCTGGAACAATTTTGTATGTATTTCACATATGCATTCAGGCATTTAAAGTACCTGTGTTCAATTTTTACTTTTGATCATGTCAATTTCCATGCACAAAATATAACATTTTTGTAAAGGGCTGTATTTGCCAAATGAAAGCTATGTCACTGCACAAATAATTAGTGCTGCATGCATTGCAGATGCACCACAAACAAAACAAAATTATTAGTAATAATGAAGCATACAAAGGCACGTTAAGTAGAAACATAAAGTAGCATTTAGAATTTTTAACCTACATCCATCCATCTATTATCCAACCCACTATATCCTAACTACAGGGTCACGGGGGTCTGCTGGAGCCAATCCCAGCCAACACAGGGCGCAAGGCAGGAAACAAACCCCGGGCAGGGTGCACACACACACACACACCAAGCACACACTAGGGACAATTTAGTATCACCAATGCACCTAATCTGCATGTCTTTGGATTGTGGGAGGAAACTGGAGTACCCGGAGGAAACCCATGCAGACACGGGGAGAACATGCAAACTCCACACAGGTACAACCTGGGAAGCGAACCCAGGTCTCCTAACTGCCAGGCAGCAGCACTACCACTGTGCCACTGTGCCGCCCTTTAACCTACATTCGAACATATATTCGAATATTGTTTTAAATATGAGTATTTGAGCACTAATTTTTGTGTAATCTGACCCCTGCAGACAATCGTATCATTAATAGGGTATGAATTTAAAATTCCTGGTGGAAATTTGCTTTTTACAGAAGCTCTTTAAAAATTATATATACAGTATATACACACACACACACAATATGGTCTGATCTGTGACGGTGTGGGTCAGTTTCACCCTCTTACTTCCATTTTGGAAGTCTCTTGATCCAGACACCATCTATAGTCATGACCAGGATGAGCTGAGCTGATAAGGGCAAACACACCAAGCAAAGGGGGATGGTGAAGCAGTGCTCAGTGCTTTTATTAAAAACTATTCAACAAAAAAAAAAGGTGTCCAAAAAGTGCAGTGCTCAAAATTCAATAAATAATCCAATAAAATAAAGGTGACATTGAGGTTAAAAATCCTATAAATAAATCCATTAAAATGAGCTTAAAAAAACACAGTGCAGGAAACTCATTTCAAATCCTTTAAATCCTTTAAAACTGACATGCCTCCGGCGTTTGGATCTGGCAGCACAGAGAGATTTCGACCAATAGGTGCAGACGCACATCTCCTCTGGCCCGTGTCCCAGCTACCAATCCTATGGTGTCCGCAGGCAACCACCGAGCCCTTCTCCACCAGAACTGCTGCTGATCCTGGCTCCATCTGGTGCAGGCGCTCTGTGCTCCCACCACTTCCATCTCAATGGGTCCTCCCAGCAAGAGCATCTCCAGAGCGTAATGGTCACTCATGCTCCAAAGACGCCCAACAGGAGCAACCCTCAGTCCCCTCCTGAGTGATGGTCACTCGCTCCTCATTAGGGCTTAATTGCCATCCACCTGCTTCCATACTCTGCACCAGCTTGTTTTCTTTCTCTTTCCTGCCTGTTTTCCTCCCGTCCTTTAACCTCCGCTTCCTTTTTCTTTTTTTTCCTATTCTTTTCTCGCACTCCCCTTCTTATATGCTGGGAAGCAGATGTAGGTGCGATTGTCTGATTGCTGCCCTGGGCTGATATTCAGACAATTGGACAATTGCATGTCCCGGCAAGGCAACACATGATCGGCCGACCACCTCGTATCAATCTGGATATGAGGCATCTTCACAGCAGATCAGTCACACCTGCTCCACTCCCCAGCGCGAGGACAACCAATTATTTATATGTTAAAATGGCCACCTTTCCTGAGCTGCGGACATGCTATATACCACATGAACACACACCAGAATGACTAAAAGGGAAGAAATTTTAAAAAGAAGTGAGGC